>NC_052017.1:35648151-35890651 GCF_015832195.1 Motacilla alba alba
CAATGACCCAGTTATGTCTCTGTTTTATTTTTGTAATATTTTTATATGAACTAGGATAAGACTGCAGTTAAATGCTGTTCTTCAATTTATTTTTCCATCTGCTTTTAGCTGCAGGATAGCATATTTTATCACATTTGATATACAGGGTCAAAGGAAAAAAAAATTAACCCTGTATTTTTGCATAAAATGTATAAATAAATTTTGATGGTGCAAGCTCAGCAAGTAGAATATTTTTACTACTTCTATCTTGTGATAATGTTTTTATAATCACTTATATCTCCATTGCTAACAACTGAATGCCGTTTTCTGTGTTATTAACACAGCTCTACAAATCACAGGGAAAAATCCAGGATCTGAGCAAAAGAGGATAAAAGGTCGCATTTTTAGAAGGTAATCTTTTCACACATACAAGAGGCAATAGGCCAAGTCACTTAGCTCTTCCTAGCTAATCAAACTGCACAATTTCAGCATAGTGGTTCTTTTTTAGATGTAGGTGGTGATAAAACGATCCTCGGCTTGGGAACACATCCAAGATACATACACACTCCCAAACACCTCCCCCTACTCACCCCACCTCCAGTTGATTTGAACACAGACATACTTATCAATACTTTTTAAGGTAGCAATCATGCTAATGGGGACAATTATGAAACAAGAGAGAGGTCACAGTAAATCCAACTCAGAGTATGTGACCAAAGTTATGCGGGGAAAAACCGAACTAGTGTCAGCATCAAGCATCTGTTGCTGCTGGTGTGAGGACAAAGCAAGTGCCAGAACAAGGAGGCAGTTTTGTAGATCTACTGTTTGTCAAGTCGCCCACTGAAGCAAGCCTTGAAATCAGTGTGTGTACTGCGGCCATCTGTTTACTTTTCACTAGCAAAACTCTTGACTCTTACCATCTCTTTGAAGTCATGGTCAATGTCAAGAAACAGGTACAGTTCTGATGATCGAGCATGTTTTTTTAACTTGACAGAGGGAAATTAGGAAGGAGGAAGGAAAACAGAAGTATGTAATTAGTTTATAAAAAAAGAGAGGATTACAGGAAAAGGATCTTCATTTATTCAGATAATATTATGTCCCAAGGGGATTAGGCTATCAAGGAATCATGAAAGCAACTAGTGAAAACAGGAAGACTGGTTTGCCACAAAATAATGATTTATTTACTCAGCTTTGCAACAGAGAGCTGCTGAATTGACCTGAATTTAAGAAACTTGTCGTTGATCTATTCCCTCTGGTGACCAAAATTAGAATAGATCAAATGATCTATGATCAAGTGGAATTAAAAGCTCAAACACTCCTGAATCACTACTAAACCACCCACAAACACCACACTGCTAAGCTCCATTGCTGATTAGTTTCACTGTGCAAACTTCCCATAGAGAAAGCCACTGTCCATTTACCAGTGTTGTTCAGCAACATCTATGCACACTTCTCCTGAATCTTCACCCATTTTAAAGCTCTCTTTTTTCAAGAAATAACATATTCTTGCTCTAACCTCTACTATACAATCTTACTTAAGTATCTTTTTTACTTTCTCTCTTTTTCACTTGTATCATAAAGTGAATTGAAATTTCTTTGTCTCTTTCTCTTTTTTTTAATGTTCCAAAACTCAGGAGAGATTTCCATTCTTTTCAATTTTATTCTTCCTTTTTTCTCTGTCCCAGGTCTTAAAAGGGACTATTTAAGTGAGAACTCCAAAATATCACAAGAAAATCATGTGGTAACATGATTTCCAGATGTGTGCAGAGAGCTTTAAGTGTGGGGTAACCTGCCCTAATTTCATCAAAACATAAGTTAATAGAAGACATACTTACATTTCATATAGGACTCAAGAATTTAGGTGAACTGTATCAGCAGTAGATATTGCCTAAGAACTGGAAAAATATTCACATATTGGGTGAAGGTATATGGTATGGCTTGTCCACAACTACAGAACTCTGAAAAATCTTAATTACCTTTTACATTTAAATGCTTGCTGGAAAGATGGCTGTGTATGTATATACATTTGTATTTTGAAAGCACCAATGAACAAATTGACATGCTGGGTTTTTCAGCCACTGAAATTTGAAAATGGATTCTGTACAGAAGCTAAAATTTTTATAGCTGAATCAGGTCTTTCACCTCTGAAAGAACTGCAGTACTCTTTGCAGATAAAAGAGGTATTGCTCATAAAAAATCCTATGCACAAAATTTAGGGGGGAAAAATAGCTGTAAGTTTACTGTCATGTGCATAGTATAAAGGCAATAACTTTGGAGAAATACAAGGTGCATTTCAACTTCCCCTAAAAAAAAAACCAAATGCACCTTTTGGAATTGTTGTTTAAGATAGATATTTTCACATAGAGAGTAATCACCAAAATTAGTGAAACATTTCGAACTTCTTATTCCACAGAATAACCTGACAAAAGCAGACCACTCACTAATAAAGTGCAACTTAATAAATCATGTGAAATCTTATTTTGTTCAAACCCTTACTAACTCCTAGCACCATCTGTTACCATCAAAACTATATGACAAGATATGATATATAATTAATAGGTAAACAACAATCTAATTAAAATGGACAAATACTCCATGTTCCTGCCATTTGGGAGCTCTAATTACAGACTAAATTTTAAGCTTGAATTAAATATTTAAGCTGGAAAATTAACTTTCCTTCTCGAGCCTTGAATACATTAATACAGATATGTGAAGTGACTTCCTGATGGGAACTTAAACATGTAATTTAGTTTCATCAAAGCAGTTACTAATTGTTAAGCAGCAGTACCTTACCATATGTACACAATAGCTATTTAGAGCCAAAAAGGTGGTTTTAAAGTACCCCTCTGCAACCCTTTTCTGACATAAATATAAAATGTATATACAGCACAACAGTTTACACTACACACTGAAAATAAATTACATAGAGACTTCAGCTTTCAAATGGGTCTTAGCATGCATAAGTCTGAACAGATCTAGATAAACAAATGTATATTTTTGCAGCTGAAGAAACTAAAGAATGTCTACAAAAGTTAGATATATTTACATTCTACTTACAGGATTTTGAACTTCAGAGTAAAACCATGCAATTTGCCTGAGCCATCTCGCAAAACAAAATGCTGAAAAAACACGTGTTTCACCTAACTTAATTAGATGATCCATATTTTCTTAAATATTGTATCAAAAGGAGAGATACAGGAATAAAACTGAGAACAGAATTACACAAAACATTGTTAAAAATATTCCAAGCATGCAAATGGTTAGAATTTACCTAATATTATTGTAGCACAGTAGATATTATTTGTACTAGGAATTTTCAGTATTTGCATTCTGACCAGGAATTTGATTCTAGGTGTTTAACAGCGCCCATCAGTTGACAACAGACTGTTACTGTTTCAGAAAAAAACCCAACACACTTTTGTTCTTTATGAAAACCACAATGATTTCCAAATAGTGCTGAGTTGAACTACCTTGCAAAACATTTCCCCCATCTTATGGATCCAGAGTTTGAGGCACATGGATGCTAGGTGACACCCACAACCATATGTTAAGGCTCCAATGGTGTAAAATACTCCATATATATGGAACACTACACTTTCCTGTGTTCACGTGGAACTCTTTTAAGGGAGGCACACAAAGATTTCAGCATGGTTTTAATCAAGACTTGGCTCTTACAGGCTCACATGGCCTGAGTCAGTGACACATGAGAAACAAGAAACCAGATTTCTTATCTTCAATATTCTCCTCTAATCCTAATATTATCTATCCACACAACAGACACACAGTTGACCTGCTTTAATTTAGATTCAACTGCAGAACAGTGGGACATGATGTTAAAAGAAACTGTGCATTTATCTTTTTAAATATCCTTGAGATGGTATGTAACTTCCAATAGTGAGGAACAGAACAATAAGAAGCTTCATCCATCCATCTAGCCCTAAGAATTTTTAATTTCAGCATAAATAATGATGAAAAATTAATTACTGGGCCATGACTTCATCAAGGTATTCTAGTGACATCAAAACCAAACCTCTAATAGTTTGTGATGTCACTGCAAGGCCTCAAGAGACTTCCTGTTCCATAATTCAGAAGAACATGGCAGCTTCTCAATTTATCTAGTTAATGGACTGGAGGCCCAGAAGGTGCTTTAGGACATATTCTGCTTTTACCACTCCCTCACTGCTGTCCTTTGTCCCATTCCTACAATACAGATATAATTTTACTCTTCCTACGTGATAGAAGTACACTGGCAGTTTACAATAATCGAGCTGGTATTTTCAGTAACACAAACGTAGATGCTGTTCTTTCTACACAGTTTTTAGACTCTATACATACTATCTTAAATATTGCAAAGCCACTTATTTTATCAACATCCATGTTTTTACCATATTTTCATAATACAGTCTGTGAATCTATTTTAAAATGATTAAATAATTCTTAGCAGTAAAAGAATAAAAATTGCTAAAAAAAGAAGGACTAAAATGCTGACTTGAAACTTAGGTATTATAAATCTCTCTTAGAGGCACACTTGTATGAATTTCAGCCATGTCTGACCATCCATCACTTCCTCTTTGTTTTTCTTTTCATCAGTACTGCTGAGCTACTCAGGCCAATAGCTCATGCTCCAATCCATATTTTCCAAGTCAGGCGAGTCATTGTTGTACAGTCACAGTGATGCAAGACTCTGTACAACACACATTCACTGTTGAACTGGGGGCTGAAAGCAAGCGTGGACTCCTCTAGCCACGTGCAATTAATTCCTTTGGCCAAGCCAACTGGATGGGAGCACTGAATAACCCTGGCGAGAGCAGAAAAGGAGAGTTTTTCTCCCAAGTCCAAGCAAGGAATGAACTGCATATACTGCATGAAGATTCTGCTTGTGCTGGACACAAGAAAGGACAAAGATATGCTCTGCTACCTTGCAGCCATCGAAATCTGCCTTCTTTCAATTCCATTAGGTTATGTTTTGAACCACACTCTGATTACAGGGAAAGACGGCTGTGAGGCAAAACCACATACCAAGTTCTGGGGAGCACAATCATTCCCTCTGCAGTCCAAGATAGAGCCATATTCTTCCCAGGCCTATTTATAGACCATATTGTACCGTACATGTGCCATGGATCCTAATGTGAGGAAAATTATATAGATATTCAAAGCATGACATATTGATTCAACATATTGAACGGATTGTTTTTTCCTCTATTTATTTAAATGATTATAATAGTTTATAGTGAGCTTAGCCCTTGAGACAGATGGTTGTAAACTCAAAATTTAAGTTTTAAATAACTGTATTAACATGAAGTAAGTGATTTTATCCACCATCCTCATTAGAAGAATGAATTTATCTTAACACAGTCTTTAACCCTCTCCTGATTTTTTTTTGACTATTTATCAAAGAAAGTGAACTTTGCAGCTCATTGACTGGTGTTTTAAAATGTGTCTCATCAAAATGTCTGATGGTCTTATAACCACAGTATTTTTTCACACTGTGTTGGACAAAAGTAACCTTGAGTTTAGGGTGAAGAGGGGAACTCTACCATTATCCATTTTGAAAGGAGCTTTAAATTTTAAGTCTACTGTTTATATCTCATCTAATTCTTTCCAAGAGAAAATGTCTAAATTATCAGGAACAAAAGCATAAAGCAAAAATCTCTGTCCATAATTCACGCATGTAAATAAAACAGTTTTCCCTTAACAGACTACAGCACTAGTGGATTTATGCCTGTGAAAAATATTGGATTATATTTATTGTACAAGAGCTTTATTCCTTTCCATCTCCCAATTTTATGACCATCTCCTTTGTCTTTTGCCTTTTAGCCCTCTGTCATTGCACCTAATGCTGACTTCTGGGTTTCATTCCTGGACAATGTCTAAGGAGAAGAGATCGTTTTGCCACTCACTCAGTATTTAAATATGATAAGTAAACTTCATGACAGTAATTCCACTTGCATAATTAAAAATATGTGCATTGATAAAAGCCTGGTGACCATCAGAACTTTGGCCAAACCACTAAGTGTTCCATTGGGTACCTCTGTGAGATTCACAACAGCTCTAAGTACAACTGCTCAATGTGGGCTGACAGGTAGAACGAAATAGTTAATCCTGAGGACCAACATTCAAACAAAACATCTTTTAGGGGGGTTTAATGTGAGCTAGTCATGTTCAGCACCAAAAGCCCCCTAGCAGCTATTACAAAGTAAGTCCATTTACACACTGAGGGTGTGCAACTTCCAAGCTAGATTGGAAATCCAAAAAGAAATCAATTTTCCCAATGCTGACACAACTCTGCAGTATGAACATAAGCACAGTGGGGACAATCTGCTTCAAAGATACAGTCCTTATCCAAACTAGAAGGCTAACCTGGAACCACATCAGGAAAATCAAACATGCTTTCAATTGCATTGTTTACTTAAGGGTGCATGTAAAGGTCCACTTAAAATGCTCAAGTAATACTGAGTGAGTCAGGAAGCTTATGTGTATTTGTTTATGGCCGTTTTTTTAGTGAGCAGAAACTATGAAAAAGAAATGCTAAAAAATAAGATTTATGAACTCAAACTTAGTGAGTCAATTTTAAAGATGAGACTTTTTTTAGCATTTAAAGGCATTTAATAGGGGTAATTGTATATTTCAGAGTAATTTTGAAGAATTTTTCCTGTTAAACTAATACACCAAATTTGAAAATTTTTAGTGAAATTACTGTTCCAGTATGTAAGATAACAACTCACAGTGAGCAGCTATTAAAACAATTAGGGCGATGTGCTGTCTTGTTATTTTTGAAGTTTCTCTCTTTTTGTATAAGTAATCTTAAGGATGTCATGTCAGTTAGTTTCAGGTATCCTCCTCAGGATTTTTCCCAATTCCTAGTAGAAGGCAAATTCTTGGGCAAAAACATACTTTCTGACAAGCTTTCAAAAGCAGCATCTCTACAATATGCATTTATACCAACACCTGAGTGAAGATGGAGACCCCAATTGTAAAGTTTAACAAGTGCTTTTTAGCATTACTCTGCATTCTTCCATTATCTGTTTTTATTATCAGTGAGGCAGAATTTGTAATGCCAGAGAGGTGTTACCAATAATAACTAGTCACTTGGGATGGTCTCTTTCTACATCCTGCTTACCTCCTTTGATTTCAAAAGCCCCATATGAAATACTTAATCATAAGTTACTTAATTCAGCATTTTTTGTAATTATTTAGGAGTTCCTTGGCAGAGAATAAAGATCTTCTTTAGATATACACTGACTTCTGACAATTCAGAAATTAGTGTCTTTCAATACTATGTAATAACCCCGAGTTCCACACTGGTTGGAGAAATTTGGTCAATAACATTACTCAATTAACTTACATGCTTAATTAATTATTTAAAGAAATAATATAATAGTAAATAAAACTCTGAACCACTGGCCAAAAATTAATATATTCTTTCAAAAGTCTACTAAAAATTCTTCATAATAATTATTATTAATACTAAACTATTTGGCTAAAGGAGTAAACACTGCCATGAATCATAAAATAAGTGACACAAAATTAAGTGCAAAACATTCATGTAAGAAGAAGAACTAGATACACAAAAATGATATTGTACATGAATTGCTTTTGGGTGCAATTATCTTCCTCACATGTTAATATAATTTTGGCATCTTATTATATGTTTTATCCCACAGGGAATTTTAATTCAGAAGCACAATTATCAATAAACTTGCCTCACAAAAACTACCAGTTTCACCTCCTCCTTGTCTGATTTTCTACAGTCCTCTTCTGTGCAGGAAGAAAAGTTTAGAGTATATGTGTTTCCTATAAGGGCAAACACTGCTTTTCTCTTGTTTATTATGCCACACAATTTATAGCAGCCTTTAATATATGGTCTCACTCAGAACTCAAAAGATTCATTTTAATCATATTGATTAAAAAGCATTTTAAACCATTTTATAATATTTTAAAATACATACAGCCTGCATGTTTAGCTCCATTTTTTGATACAGACAAATACAACAGATATTAAGCATGGAAGGCATCATGAGTAGATCATAAAACAAGTACTTTGGCCAAAACCACAGGGCATTCTATGCCTTCAATCAAACCACGGCAATTAATATGAAATTCTAAATACAGAATATAATGCCACATAAATAGTATAACAGCCAAGTCCTGTCTAAGAAGCCATATGTTTTTTCCCATTGTTCAAAAAAAGGAGATGACTTCCCGTCACTTATGTTTCTGATTAGCAAGGTGATTTATGCCACAATCACTAAAAATGCCAGCAAGTGAATGAGAAAATGCATAGTGACTGCACCAGATGTGCACAATAAACAGGAATCCCATTGTAATCTCTGGTACTTAGTTTATATGAAGGTAATGTAAGAAACACTCTTGGATATGGCAAAGTCACTCTTTTTTTACATTTGACTATAAATGATATGAAATAAATTGTGTGTTTTATACTTTATGGCATGCATACATTGATAAATTAGGTACAGTTTTGTATCCCAACTTATCTACAAGACAAACCTGGCTAAGATCATGGGGATTAATTGCTTCAGAAGTGTGAAATGCAGCTTTTCCATTCTTTTCTGCACACTCAGTGAAGAAACAATGATTAATCACTGTTTAACTATTCTCCTGAGGATCTACAAGATTGCCAAAGCAGGACTTATCCTCATAAATCCAAAAAACACAGGTTTAGATTTGTTGCCAGCAACTGAAAGAACATGAACTTGGAGCCATTCGTTATCAGATTAAAATAATGTCAAGGCTTTAGAACCCCCTACCAGAGTAAAATTCTTTTTAATTTGCACCTAACAATGGGAATTGGCGTATCAAACCAGATTTAAGAAAATATATGTATATATTTTATACGAACATATCTCTCATTATCAGAAGTATAACATCCTTATAATACAGCCACTTCCATTAATCCAGCGTAAGAGAAGCAGCATCTTTAAACAGGAATGCTTTCATTGATATTAATGCTAGGAAATTAAAAAAAAACCCCTAACAACTCAGTTAAAATTACATCCATTTGATGTGTTTGCAACAAATCCTACTTACATATAGAAATAGCTTGTTTAAATGTCTGAGAATTTGTTTAGACACTCTAACTTTTTGAGAGAGGATTGTACTTGTAACAGCGCTTAACATTTTTCTAACCACCTTATAACCAACATTTAATAAAAAATCACTGTCTTTAATACAGAATTCACTATGCAAACAGATCACAAAATCAAATGAGAAACGCAAAAATTACCTGTTAAAACTTTCTCCTTTTAGAGAAGGTATTAATAAAAATGCAAAATTTCATCATGGAAATAACAGACAGTGCTGCACAGACTCTGGCTGTATACAACAGCATAATTTTATAAAAAGTTCCAGTTTAATAATCTGAGTGTCTCTTTCTGCCTTTAAAGAGACAAGAATAACTAATGTCAAGTACTGTCTAAAGATTCCCCCAGGAGAAAAAAAAAAAACCAAACCAAACAAAACCAGAAAAACCCCACCACATTTAAATGATTACAGTATTAGGGAAGAAAAGACAGTTTCATCCTTCAAAAATGCTTTGTCAGTAACAGATGAGCTGATGTGGGAGAGGAATCCATGTCAGTTCCCAAGTTCCTGGGAGCCAGAGTAAGGCAGGTAAAGCCTGTTGCAGTTTGGTGGCTCTGGCTTGCAGCTGTCCCCACTGGCCACATCCCTGTGCTGCTCTCTGGCCTCCTGTATCTCCAGCTGCTCCTGTTCCTCCACTCTCCCATTAAGCTGGGTTTTTTTCCCCCCAAAACAAGGTAATGCTGATAAGGTCTCCTACTTGGCTGTAGGCAAAGTCTAAGAATGAACAGGGGGATGCTGAAAACTTCTGTAACTTGACCCCACTGTCCAGAGAGGGGTACCTGCAACACCCCACAGTCCCCACCTTGGGGACAGTGCCATCTCTTTGCGTTATATACCACACAGATGAGGCAAGCTTAGCCACGGAAACTGGGGTGCTAGAATTTTAATGTTGTACTGTGAAAACATTAGCTACAGAAGATCCATACTAAGTAAAGGATGATTTCTATAAATGTGATGGTGACACAGAAGTTACTTGGAAAGGACAAATCTTTTCTGGGTAACATTGGCTTCAATGCAAGGATAACCAAAAATGAAGAAATTGAGTCTGATGCAAACACTGTAAGCACACTGCACAGGCTGAGCTGCTGGCTATCTACATGAGCAACACATGCTCATCTGGAGCACCCTTTTGCTTGCAGTATTGCATGCATTTTGTGACATTTCTTTAAGTTTCACAAACTGGAAGACCTTGATTAAGTTCCAGGTCAGTGAAGGTGTTTACAGTAAGCTTGTATCCTTCTCAGAGACAACTGAAAGGTAATTTTACCAAATTTAGCTAGAAACTTCAGGCACTATAAAGAAAATGCTTCACTGGCATTTCAGCTCCTTGTTCAGATCAGTTCCTAGGGAGAACCAGTATCCTCAATCAAATCCCAGAGTACAATACCCACTCTTATTTGTAAAGCCCTTCAAGATTCCCAGCTACCAATATTAACCAGCCTGTGTTTACTAGGATGTTCACATTTAAGTAGTCCAATTTATACTTTTTCCTGTTTCAATAAACATTTGACAAATATTATTCTACTGTTATTATCTACTTTCTGAGGGTGAGGCACACTGTGGAAAGACAAAATCAAGTGTGCAATGTATCCCTTGCTTGGAGCAAGAAAATCCCTGCTTACTTGGTCATTAAACAGAAGTCATAGCAAACTCATGAATATTGGGATTAACTGCTCACGGAAGTGATTTCAACTAGAGATTTTAAACTTATTTACCAAATTAAAGTATTGAAAACTTTTTTTTCACCTTTTCTCCCGATATGCAACTCCCAGTACCTGATTAGGAGGAGTGGAAAATTAAAATTATTGTGATGTTTGTAATTTCTGCAATATTAGTTTTAGGCTTGCTTTAAATATGCTTCACAATGCACTGGAATGTGTTATCTTCCTTATTAAGTATGCAATATGAGTGTGGGGAAAAAATACCTGAAAACAAGGATATTCAAGAGTCATGGATCCTGGTGCTGTAAGTGTAGTTTAAAAATATGGATGAAGATTTTACTTTGCAAATTTCTAACATGCAATAAAACAGCAGACCTTCCACTGTTACACTTCATGTATATTATTTTTTAATTATAGGCACAGTGTATTTCTGACAAAATTTCTTATTGAACAATTATAAGCATGTATGGAAAATCAGATTACATATTAAAGAAACAGCCTGATTCATCTGCCTGTGTAACTCTTACTGTATTATTCATAGCAAGAGGAACATTTATACATACTTTCAGTAAGTTTTTTCTTGCTATTCAACTGCTGTAATAACTTTCCTTCCTGCTGGACTAGTCATCAAAATATTAAAGGTTCAGAGAAACCAGGAATATATAAAACTACAGAACTGGTTTTGGAAACCTGTATTGCTTGAAAAACTCCTCCAAATATTTTTGTAGCAAATCAAGAAAAACAATGTATGTTTTGCTGCTTAATGATACTCATTATCAGCTGCTACAACACTACATGGTCGCTTCAATACCTATTTTAAGAGTGGTCTTGGCAATGTTGCTCCTGTGAGACATTCAGATTGTAGTAACAACACACTTTTTCCCCCTCCCATTTTCATTCAGCAAATGAATGCAGATGATTTCCACTACTCCTCACTCCAGCTGGACTTCCGAAAGGTCTTGTACCTGAGCCTTCACTGCTTACAATGAACCTGGTGAAAAAATGCTCTACAATATTTCCCCAGGAATACTACTAGCTATTGTTAAGGCAGTAATACCATCCTGGGCTTTCCTGCATTTATTTCCCATAATTCAACTAACTTCCCAGTTTCTTGTTTTTCAGCCCAGTATATATATGGATCTCAGGATCTCTAAAAACTCCGGGATAAAATCACTCCTTACAATACCATTTTCCTTGGACATGAAGCAACCTTCTCCAGCAACAAAAACATTCCTCTATATTCCTCCTCTGGATCAATCTCAGATTGGTAACAGATAACAGAACTAGTTTCTACAGGAAAATATTTCAAGAGTCGAGTTTCATCACTTTCTAAATCACTTATTTGCACTTTCTCTCCCTACTACATATAATTTGCATATGGATCTATATGCACACAAAAGAGACACCAAGATACTGCAGCACAGATACTACCACTCCCCTGAAAAAAAGATGGAAAAGCAAAATATTAAAAATGCTTAACAGAAGAATGTTTGGCAAAAAGCTCATTTTAAGATACAACACAGAAACAAAAGCTCACATATTAGCTCCTTAAGCAGTATCTCTGACAATGCCCACCTTCAGGATTCAGGTTTGCACTGAGGCTTATTTAGGGATGCTGCACAAATAGATCAGCTTTCATGGGGACTGCTGCTGCATCACACCACCCCTCAGAATCATCTCTAGTTCTGTGCAAGTGTCCACTCATACTGAATGCTTCAGAGCATCTTTTCAGCAACACAGACTACAGCATCACCTTTATCAACAGGAATCAAAGGGAGTATTTATCTCTGTTGAATACAATAAGTACTACAGCCTAAAGTTGCTGAATGCTACGTCTGCTCTCCCACACATCTTGTCAACCAAAGCAGAGTTTTCTATGACAAGATTTTTTTATTTTTTTTGGTACACCAGACAGAGATCTCTCAAAAGCCAATCAGAAATCATGAAACAAATTCACAACAAAAACTAAGTTATAGCCAAAAGCCTTACTACCTTCTGTTTCAAACACAAGGAACATTCCTACAATTCGGCATCATCTAGCACTGACAGATGGAAGCACATACCTACAAAAATCATAGCCTTCCCAGAAAAGTGAATGAGAGAGAACTTCCCCATATAAAAATTCTAGTCATATTAATGAGTATGAATAAATAGGGATATAGTATTAAAGCCAGTCATCCTAAGAAATATTGCTGGGTTGGAAAGTACCTTGATATTTATTAACGAGGGTAGGAAAAAAAATGCACAGAAAAAATTGCATGAAATAGAAATGCTTAAAGTAATACAAACAATATCATCTTTACTACAATTGGATTTGTGAAAATGAAACATTTATATATATGTGTATGTATACACATTTACTTTTTTTTAGATCAGAGACATTTATTTTTTTCTCAAATGTTTAATGTGCTAGCGCTCATAATAATGAGAAAACTCTGAAATATAAATCAACTTGGGTAAAACCAAGATATATAAAAAAGGTGGGAAAGCCTGCTATGTTTTCTAGCTATTCAGCTATTCAAGGAGTCTCATATTGGAATAATCAAGTTTTAACAGAACACAAACTTCCATATTTTGTTCATACCACTACTTACAACAAAAAAGCAATCACAGAAGTATTTGAAAGCCAAAATATCTTAAGAGCATAATTTCTCATATCTTTTGACTCAGAAAGCTTAATCATTTCCATCTAAAGGTCTCACATTTCATCCTTATCTTTTTCTTTATCCTTTATCTTACAGAATTCTAAACAGAAGAGCGATCATGCAGAGGAGGTTGAATGCAAACTTCAGCATCATTAATGATCCACATGTTTAGCCAGAGATCCAGAGAACTAGATGGCCACACCAGAACAAGAATATCCAAGTCTAAATATATTCAAGCAGTAATGAAGACAGACCAAAACAAATGGCACTGCTAGGGCCCACAGGCTTAATATACAGTATTTCATTTATAAACAAAGTGATGTCATAATTCCTTTCACAAACTTTCTTAATTCTTTTTTATTGTTATGCATTGATGCCTAAATAGTAGCAGAGACTCTTTAGCAGAGATTCTTGGAAGGTCTGGTTCTGATTGTGTTAGGTTGTGATTTTTCAGAAGCAAAGCAGCTGCTCTCTCCTAATTTTTTTCAGAATCTGGAAAAAGGTCACTAGGTCAAGGAATAACAGAAAATGAACATGAATGAACCACAGCTTACTGGCAGGAAAGGAGTTTCACTATGATCTTTGGCCAAATAAAATTTCAGTAGCCGTGTATTTTTACTGAAACAAAATCATAGGGGCTCATAATACTTGTGGAAATGCCCTTGAATTGCATATATCTACCCTACATCCAACTACAAGAATGGCTGAATGCAGATGCAGATTGCTCCCTCCCAACATCACAAAACTAATGAATGGTTACTATTTTGAGCTGGAATTACAATTTTGCCATTATTATTTTATTAATGTTGGTAACAGTAAAAGCGCCAGGGTACAATGACCACAGGTTTTTACCTTCAGCTGACAGAGCAGAAAAACCTGGACATTTCCAACAAAGCCAGAACCCATGCAAGTGCACCACTGTATTCTTTCTTAAAATAACCAGGGCAGAAATGGCATGGAGGTATTCTAGCTCAGATGTTAAGGTTACTCTTACTCCATTATAAAGTAGCAATAAAAGAAATATTTTTCAGGGGAAAAGAATTATCAGTATGTGCTGCCTGCTCATGAAAATATGTAAGTCTAGCAAAGAAAATGCAACAGTGCATCACAGAAAAATGGTGGCTCAAACAGGCTTCGAAGTCATCACCACTATTAGTTTGAGACTGAATATTAAGTTTCCAAAGTAGTTTTTTTCCTGAAAACTTAAGATATGCAGCTAAAACCATTTTACTCCTTTTTATACAATTTCCTTTTGTCCCTATGAGATCTGACTCTTCCAAAGTGAATGAATACATGTACAGTGAAGGATTAACATATCACTGATTTTTTTTTCTTGTTTAAATAATTCTGTGTAGGCAACACAATTTATTGGTATAAAGTAGGATTTATGGTAATATATTTTCTCTTCAAGACATAAATAAGATTTCTTAATAGTTTTCTGTAATTCATTTTCTTACAGCATCACATTCTCATACATTTACTAGCGTAATGCATCTGCTAGAATAGCAATTGCCTACCCTGAACACTGAAAAAGTCTTCAATACTAACAATCCAATCTGTTAGAATCTTCTTCCACAATTCATTGTCTACATCTTGCAGCCTTTTACCTTCCTATAGCATATGCTGGATTTTACAAAAGAAAAAAAAAAAAGAAAACTAAAAAAATCAAATTTACGTAACAGAAACATACAAGGTTTCAAAGAATATGAAAGCTATCAAACTAGAAAAGTAGAATGTTATACTGAAATAATTATATGAAAATTTACAGAAGGCTACAGGTCTTTATTTTTCAACATTTCCCCTTACTTCATGTTATATTGCCTTCATTTTCTGAGAAGTTAACTTTTCAGTCTCTGGTGGTGATAATTAGAAAACGAACTGCACATATGTCTGTTTTTTTAATGTGGACAGAAATTATGTAATTATTCAAATTATATCAGAATTTATATTCAGAAAATTGGTTGTCAGTCAGAAGTGTCTTCTTTATAAAATGACAAAATGACTCCGCTAAGAGCAGATGAATTCTAACATGAATATCCACTTACAAAATTCTCTCTTCTGTTAACACATTCTCAACATTTAGTTGTCTCTGCTGGAGTACCTTCCACTAGAAAGCCTTAGGATTTTTTTTCCACTGCAGAGGAGCTAAGAGAAATAAAGAGACCAAAATAAAGAACCGGCTATGTGAGAACATAAAGGATTTGCATTTTAAAATTTCTGCTGCCTAATAAAATATCAATATGCAGAGAAAAATGTTTTACGTATATTTAATGCCAGTTACCTCAAATACTCCCCAGGAGTCTCATGATACAACTGATTCTGTTGGCAGAGCCTTTTTGAGGAACCTTCTTTTAGGAGCTCAATGGATGGCACAAGAGAGGAGAGAAACACTCACTAATGCAGGTGATATTCAGAAGGCCTATCTAAGCTAGAAGTTATTTTTCTAGTGCTATCCATGTAGCAGTTGCATAAATGTTCCAGATACAGACATACACGTATACATGCACATATAAAAGTTATTGTCAGTGTGTAAGTTACTACTGTCCTGAGACTGAAATAATTTATGTAACATCTGTTTTCATATTTTTTCTAATTTTTTCTAATTAACATGCATATTTAACACATAAATGCTCAGACCACCTATTTTTCTGCTGATTTTTTCCCTTTCCAAAGTCATGTGTTCCTGTGGGGTGCTCAATATAGATGAAGCATTAAATTTGTTTGGAGGAATAGTGGGTGCATAGTAAACAAAATAGTTCAGACTATCTAAAAGAAGAAAATATGCTAAGAAAATAATTTAAAAATGGGCTACAATGGTGTCTAATATAAAAATAAAGGGACTTTCCAAAAAACCCTAGTCTTCTACTCGCTAATCAAAAGTAGAATGTCACTCACCCCCCAGTCCTACCCAAGATATGTAAAATCCTCTAAACGTTCATTATTTCTACTTTCAGCTTGTACTAAAAAGCAGGGAGTAAACCTGTGAGCCTGTGAAAATCAAATTTTAGTGATGTAAAACGCCACAGCTGTAGGGTTTTTTTCACTTCTCATTGTCAATACTTAAAATATTCACTTGACACTAAATGGTTCAAAGCACTGAAAGTCAACTACATCAGAAATAGATTTAAAATGACAGCAAATGTTGCTAGTACATTGTGCTGTTCACATAATACCAAATTGTTAAAGGTAAGTTCAAAATCTAAAACCTTGAGAAGACGATAAATTCAGAGGAGTGGAAATAATTTATCCCATTATATTTACAGGACTTAGCAGAAAAAAGTGTATGTTTACATAGCCAAGATCTTCCTTAGCAAGCCTTAGAACTGTGAAGATGTTTTAGTCCATCTTCCTCCTCCCATCTTGCCACAAATCTAAAATGAAGAGCAATAAAAGCACACACCATCCTTTCTACATATACTCTACATTAACACTGTTTGCTGTATATCAGGTACATTCATGGGAAGTTAAAAGCCATAATGCAATTCAAAACACAAGAAGAGGTGGGAAGGATAAGATCTTTGCTGTTTTGCTATTCATGACAGAAGTCTACTCATCCCTACAAACAGCATGGCCATCCTGTTCAAGCCTAAACTGACCCATTTTTGTCCTCCTGGGTCTGAAAGTCTCTCATGAAAGTCTCTCATGCCTAAAAGGTCAGACATTCCTGAGCTCATCCCTCCTTAGCCACTATGAAGAGAGACACATATTCCTTGTTTGTTAACTCGCCAGTAAGAAATGATCACTGCCTCTCACCATTAGCTGTAACTATCTTATCTCAGCACTTTCTCTCTTCGGGTTTCATGAGATGCAAAGTTAGGAAGACAAGTGATCCCCAACTGGCTGGTGATCCAACAAGGAGATCACAAAATGCTGTACTTCCCACTTTTAAGCAACCTGTTCTTGAACTGATGAGATTGGCACTACAGTTAACTGCAGGAGGCATTTATCTTTCTTCTTGTTAGCCCCTTTGCAACCTCAGAAACATACATATTTTAAAACAGTAACCTTCTCAATTGCTGTGAAAAGGAACAATCAGTCTTTATGTTCCCAAATCAGAAGTTGGACATGTTAAATTTCTTCTGAACACTCATACACAACAACTAACCTCTAGGTAATCCTCTCAGAGTACAATAAAAATTAGGAATATGAACTCTCCATTCATACCTGAAGAACAATTTGACACATTTTAATATCACAACTAAACAAAGTGCACCTGATGAATATATAAATACTACAATCTCTTGACTACAGTTATTACAGGTGGGGTAGACTTCAATGAAACTGAAACCTGGGTCTTTGCCAGTATTTACATGGAAGAGCTTAGCAGCATACATTCTGTGAGCAAAGCAGGACATTTAATACAGCCAAAATCTCCGCAATGCTCATATTTCCTCAGCATTCTGTTGATATTGTCCAAACTGAAGCACTCTTCAGCTCTTTTGAGCTTTCTACACATCTTCCTTTAACTTTGCTCATGTTTTTAACACAAAAAGTGTTTATCAGTTTGAATACTTACAAATGCAGATTTGTAAGAAGTGTGAACAGGAATTAATTAATGCATCAAAATCCAACATTAATTCTCAATCTTGCCCCAGTTAGAAAGCACCTCCTTGCTGGAAATTCCTCATTTGGCTGGTCAGATTGCTTCTTTAGTGAATAGCTTCTTCACCAATGCTGAAGGCAGTGTTCCCTCTTTCCAATCTTGCCCTTCTCACTTTGGGGAAAGGCTTGACTTGTACTTTAGATTTTAGCAGTAAATTCTGAACTAAAACTTCATTAGCTTTGAAATTATCTCAGTTATGCTACAGCTACCATGAACGCATCTTAATTCTTTCAGGTGACCCAACAGTCATAGTTCCTATTGTACTTATCATTAATATTAATCTGTGTATTAACTAAAAAGGTATAGTGAAGACAGCTTCCTAGAAACCTTGCTGATTTTTCCCTTTGCCAATTCTAGCAGGCCAGGGACACAAGATCACCAAAAAATAGAAATGCAAAAAGCATCCAAAAAATGCACTGCTAATAAGAGAGGATGGGGTCAACATGAGGTTCTTAAATATATAACTGCAGCATCTCTTCTACATAACTTTGTTTTTAAGTACTTGCCACTGTAACTGAGCTCTCTGCAGTGCAGAGCAGCAACCTGACTACTAGACCCCATAGGTACAAGCACTGCAATAACCCTTGCATAAACTAATATAGTTACATTTCAGAAACACATTTTCATCGACCGGGAATCAAGTCCGAACCAACAATTTGTATCTGATTAAGAAATTTCTGACTATCAATTTTCCTCAATTTTTGCTGTCAGTTACATTTATAACCCTCTGGTTAGAGATTTGAGGATAATGGCATTAAAAAAAGGCTGAAAAACCTTTGGTTTTGCTGGCATTAGCATTGTCAAATGCTCAACAAACCAGTATATTCATTTACCTAGTGAAGACTGCCTTTGGAACTAACTGGAAAAGGTGGTCAAAATAGTAATGAAAGCTTTTTCTATGGAAATAAGCTCACATATATGCTCACAAAATATGGGACCAATCTACAAAATATTTTGCACATATACACATACAAAACTTCTGTCAAGTGAAATTACATTTCCAAAGCCTATCAGCTGGGTGAGTGCCTATCAAGATTCAAGAATATCAGGTTAAAAGGCACCAAGCTACCAGTACATTAACAAAGAGCTATCATCCCATCTATTTACTTCCTCTTCATGAAACTGGGACCACAAAGCACCAATTACAGAAAGAAGTACCACTATATATTATGCTTCATCAAGACTCGACTTTTGGCTGCTGCAATTGGGGTATATTAGGTTAACAAGTGGATATATGAAAGCTGTGTATTTAGTGCATGACTTTTTGGCCAGGGAATCAAAGAGATTCACCTCTATAAAAACAAGAGAACCTGCTTGGATAAGGTTTGCATGTTTTCAGCTCTTTAAGTGTCATTAGCACCTTCTTATCAGGTGTTTGAAGAAGTCTAGGCTACACAAATAAACCTGAGCCCGGAACAAAATATTTACCTTTAAACTACAGTAGTTTAGAACACCTGCTAAAGGTATCATAAAGATCACTAGAGGAAAAATCACTCCCTTTAAAGACTGTCTTTATTTCTTTCTGTCTTCTCTCCATGGTCACCTGAACTTCTAGACTTGCAAGAATTGCCAACATATTTGGCCTCTGATTCTCAGACACATAACCTTGCTCATGCACCCTTGTACATCATTCTCTTTGAGGAGCACATCTTTCCTGCTGTAGATACTAAAATTGCTGTAAGCATCACAATTTCTCTGGTGACTTTAAATCCTTCATCACAGCCACGTCTAATTGGAGATTTTCTGCCTTCATCAGCAAACCAGAATCCCAGTAAAATGTAGACATGTAAAATTCACCTACTCATGTGGACAATGGATGAAAATATAAAGTAGGAGAACCTACTTCTTCAAAAAATCAGAAGAGAAACACATTACAATCACACCTTATCTAGAAAGATGGGGAATAGGTCTGTAGCTTTGATTGTTCAGCCCTTTCAGTTGTGAAGGGCAGCAGAAGTATCATGAACTTCATGCTGGTAGAAAGTTACGCAAACTGTGTTATGCCATATTCATATAGGAAGGATGACCTGAACTGAGCTCATTACTGTCAGACAGCTGATGGATGAACTCCCTACCACTGTCAGATTGTTTTGTTTTCCTAAATTCCACTTTTCAAAATTAATTAATTGAAAGCATTTAGTATATCCTGATATACTAAATATCTTGAACCTTAACTCACTTGATAACACTTGTTTCTACCTGCTCTATTTTGAAGCACATCAAGAAAGAAGTAATTAAACCTTTGAATGTAGACAGGCATGATCTCTTCCTGTGCCTGCTTTTAAGGAAAGATGGATGAAATGACCGTCTCATCCATAAAGCCAAGATAAAACAGAGCACTGTGGCCATCTTGATCACAATGCCATGAAGAAAATACCACTGTTCATTTGTTCAAAACCTCTGAAATATTTATCAAAATATGATCACATTCTGTGGGAGAATACACGCAAGTTACTGACTACCAGCAGTTGGAAAGACAAACACAAACACATGCAATTAGGTAGCGTGCATGTTCATCTATTTTAAGAGATACTGTCAAGAGCCTTGTTGACTGAAGTGCCTTTCATAGGCCCCCCCAATACAATAGGAATACTTTTGTCCTTTTACTTCCGGTATCACTGTCATATTAGGAGACTATTTCCTTTTTTTTTTGTTCTGTCCCATCTTGATAATACTCCACATGGTAAGGGGGTTACTAATTCAGCCCAGCCACTAGAGGAGCCAAGTTGAGTCTGTTTATATTAAGAGACTGACTTGGTAAGCTGCAGGTCCCCAAAAAGGATATAGAAAGCTAGCATTTTACAATGATTTACTGAAAGCAGCAGCTCGTTTTAATAAAACCATCCCAAAACATAAAATTGATTGAACCAACTGCTGTGCAGGGCATACACAACAGCTGATCAAAATCATTCAAGATTTTTATTCCTAGAATATCTCCAGAGCTTGTAGAGTTTTTCCCACTTTATTATTTCAGTTCTGATATACAACTCACTTAGGCAAGCAGAAAAATTAAGGCTGACTGATATTCTGATATTTTTAACCAAAAATTCAGATAAACTCAAAATAATCTCCTGTGTGAAAAATCAAAATGAAAGCCAAATATACTCGATAATCACCAGCAGTTTTCATCATGTAAAGACTAACTATTATCTTCCCAATTATCCCTCTTCAAGTGATATAACATCTTGATTAATTGTATCCCAAAGTAGTCCACAATACCCCATACAGATTACTCCAAAGGACACATTTCTTCCATTTCAAAAGGTTTTAAAGGATAGATTTGTAATAGGATAGCAACACACACACATACACACACACACATATATATATAATTACACACACACATATATATATATAATTGTGCTTTAAAAAGGCAAGAAAAGATGAAAACTTTTTCCAAATTCCAAAGATATCATCGCTAACTTTACCTTCCCTGCACAAAATATCACCCAGAAGAGTTTATCTATTTTGTTGAGCATAACAAGTAGTTCACCTTTTCAGAGTGTGCTGCACGAAGCTTTCCCTGCCTTTTATATAGTAAAGTAATTTTATGGTATTGTGTCACAATGAAGGACAAAGATAAGCCAACTGTTTAGATTCCTCTCCTTTATGTTGTGGCTTTGATCACTAACAATGCTGCATGAGCAGCCAACAGAAGGCTGACATTTCATAAAATATGCAGTGATAAAAACTAATACTGTAGCATCTGGGAGCGATATATAAAATGCAGAAATACACCTAATAACTGTGATCTTAAATTACAAGTTACTAAAAGCTAAATAAGCAGCATACCTAAAAGAAAGATTAAGACAGGATTTTTGTGCTTCTGCTCCTAAAAATAAATTTTAAAAAAATTAATCCAAGATATGTTATCTATTATTCTTAACAATTCCTCTGGTTCCCTTGTAGCTTAAAAGCAGCCTTGTAGAAGAGTGCTTTTTTTTGCCATATTATTAGGTATTAGCAGAAGCCAAACACATTATAAGCCTTCTTCGTGCTATATTAATGCTCTAATGCTTTGTGAAGTCCCCTTTATTGTCTTTTTAAAAATATCAATCACACAAAACACACATAAAACCTGATGACTGATTCTTCACTGTTATGTAAAAAAGCTGAAGCTGTGTGATGACAAAAATAAGTAAAAATCCTTCCAATAAGCTGCATAAATGAAGTAAATCTCGGAGTAAAAATTACATTATTTTAATTTATTTACCTTAAGAACTTTAACAACCTACAAGACAGGCCACATAAAATGGAGGATTACATCCTAGAAAGCAGTGAATCCCTAAAGAACTTACAAGTCATTGTAAATAACCAAATGCTTTTTTTGCTCTTACTATGTTGCTGTAGCTAAGAAGCTAAAAACAATCCCTGGGTGCATTACAGGGAAATATATGGTAGTACTAAGGACCTGAAATTATCTGCACATATGGCATCACTGGAATGCTACAACCAGGCCTGGTATCTTTAATTCAAAAGGAAGTTGAAATTAAAAGGGCCAAAAAAGGAGTTACAAGAATTACAGTCAGGAAATCCTTCTTTTTATTATGTGTGTGAGATGGACAAAAGATCGGTATATTTAGTTTATATAACAACATTAGAGGTGATTTGATGGAGATCTATAGCTTAGTACATGTGGAGAAGGTGTAATAGCAAATAACTATCTAAACAAGCATAGAAAAGGATAGTAAGACAGAATTACTGAAAAACATCAGACAAATTAGATCTAGAAATACCACATTTTAATTATTACATCAGGTTAGACAGTGACATAATGCATTTTTTTAAATATTAAATATCAAGGTAAAGGTGAAGTAATGATTTGTATTTTTTTTAATGATTAATACTTTACCTTAATTTGCACCAAAGATGGAATGCATTGCCAAACATGAAACGGAAAGTTTAATATGAAAGAAACTGCAATACTCAATTAATTTTAGAAGATAGTTTTATACAAGATCTCTGTTCTGATTTATGATTCCATGGGCCATACTTAAACGCAATTACTCAATATAAAAATTACTTTATCTAATGTAACATAAAAATAATTTTAGGAAAGGGTGCAACCGTGCGCCATCAAGAAATAAAGTAGGAGTGACTTATGTGGTGCAACAGGTTGTGTAGCTACTGGTCATCCACAGGTGTAAGTAACATTAATATGAAGCTGAAACAACTGCTCCAAATAATTTGAATATAACGGTGCAAACATTTGCTTATGGCACTAAAAAATGGGTAGGACTTCCTCAGCATAGTTATGAGATCTAGTAAAATACAAGGTCTAAAGGTCTCATTGTGCCAAGGAGTACATAATGAATTCAGCTTTTTAGTATTAGGCCCTCATTTAATAGCAGGGGAAAAGGAATCATGTATCAGATGAAAAAAGAATGTAAGAGAAAATCCACATTTGGTGCCTAAAGAACTGTGAAGCATATTTTTGGTCTGAAAACATACTGAAATTAAAGTTTAAGTACGTGGGAGGCAATTGTCCTTGTGGTTATAATTAGGGTCCAAATTTAGGGACTTCAGCACTTAATGCATACCCACCCGCCTGTTATTCTTACCATGTTTTTTTATGTCACTTAATGGAGAGGAATACTCTTTTCCCACCTCATATTTACATCAAGGCTATTTAATTTCTTTAGGCTGCTATAATAGGTTAAACAGCCATCTCAACATCACTCTTCATCTCCCACTGGACAACGAATGGCATTATAAGACTGAGAAGAGATGAAGGAATATTTACATTCATAATGTTCTTGACTACAAAATTTATGTAAATTATGATTTTTATATTTGCAAATACTATAATTTTCAGTTTCAATAAATACTTTACTACTCTTTCATCATTAACTTTCTATGTACATTACATGGAGAGAAAAACGAATGAAAATAAAGAAACTAACTGCTGTGATCAGAGAGGTACAGGTCTTCTGTAAAATTTAAAAAATACTTTGTTTCCTAACTGATCTTACCCCTGTACAGACAGGGGGCTGGACTACACCTCACTGCTCATTTGAAGTATGCAAAACCTACAGAGGATTTTAAGCAGGTAATAACAAAATCAGATTTTGCGTTGATGGCTTGTATTTTAACCCCACCAAAATCTAACAACTGTATTGCTGAGGAAAATTACTTTTTTCCCTCATCTGTATAAACAGCATTTTTTTAATTCATTGAAAAATCACAATGGAAACACTAAGTTAATTACAGAACTGCATGTAAGGTTTGGGAACATGTTTACAGATGTTACACAAGAATGAAAAACTCCAAAATATCAAATTCCATTAACTAAGCTATTGCTCCACCAAATGGATAGAATTATTTTTAAATATCCTTAGAGTGGAAAAAGAACTTTTCAGTTAAGAAGAACATAAATCTCTCATACCTCTTGTGAGACATACACACAAACACTGTGTATTTCTATGCATACACTATCATGATTTTTCTGTGATGGTCAGCTAAGTATTTCCTTTAATTTTATAACATGCAACTCTGACTCAAAAAATCTCGGCTTCCAGAATGAAAAACTGGCAAATCAAATTGGTCCAAATATTCTGACATATTTTTAAATGAGGAACTTATTTTTTGTGTGTTTTGGTAAGAGCTTAGTGTGACATTTTCAGACTGCAAATGCAAACATATGAAATGAAACAACTCCCAACTACCACAGTCTCAGATACATATGTTGTTTTTAAGGAAGGTGATTCCTTGATACCTGGAGAAGCACTATGAGAATGAAAAAAAAGCCACACATCTTAAGGAAGTAAAATTGGGCACATAAGATGAGTTGGATCAGTTCTGTGTATAATGAAATTGCTGGTTATATATGTTGTTTTTCAAATTACTCAGCTTGTAATCAATAGAAGACAAAACTTGAAATGTATGGACTGTATATATATTCAAAGACATATATTTTAAAGAAGAGTGAATTTTCTGGTCTCCCTTAGCTTTCTAATAAGCTGTGGCTTGTAATAAAAATTAATCTAAAAGGACTTCAAGATTCTGTTCCAGTTTGACAAGTGGAGGAGTACAGACTCAGACAATGGCCCAAACCATCAGTGTCTTCCATTAAGTATCACTTCCCTTTTCCCAATTACTTGAACCAATTAATTTTTCTTTGTAAAGTACTACATTTCCCAAGCTTCTGCTGAATGCCTGGCAGTAGGGAAGTCAGTATCACTGCTACACCAGACCAAATTGTGGCTACCAACCAAGAAACCCTTCCTCTAACCCTACAAATACTGTGAAAAGACGAAGTTATTTTGTGGGGCTTTTAACTGCAAAACCTTGAGGGATGTTAAGAAGACCTTCCCAAATTCAGAGCTTGTTTGTACAGGAAACAGGGAAAACAATCTGATACCACTCCCTAGTACTTGCCACAGAAAAAATACTGAAACTTCAATATTAATTATAAAACTTAAAATAGTCACAAGAAACAAGATGCTGGAAGCAATTTTACTACTGGCAAAATCTTAAATGCAGCTTTTACTACAACTCTTCAAAGAAGCTTGCATATGAAATATGCATTGTCCGCAAATTACATATTCAAGAAAGAAGTAACACCTGAAAAGTAGTGTCGGAAAAATTTTAAAAATTGCATTAGCCAAATTTTCAAACAATTGAGGAGCATAAGGCATAAGATCCTTATGTAGAGTAAAAATGTCGTGAATGAGGAACTTACTTTTTTACATTAAATAGTCCATCCCTTTAATGATGTTTATTACAGTATGTTTTGGAATAAGAAAAATATTTTGTATGGGAATATTTTAATATTTACATGTGTCTTTGCTAAAAACTAAGCATTAAAGTAAAACAAACACATGATTTTTTCCCCCTAAAATGCTACAAAACCATGCAGGTTTCATAACTATAGTTTTCATGTACAGAAGTAACCACAATTCCATTCTATGTTTACATTTCATTCACAAAAGTGCATTTAATAGGTTAAATGAATCTAGAAATACAATTAGTCACTCACTATTCTTCTAGCTGGTCACTATTCACCTAGACCAGTTTCACACTATAAAATATTCTCAACTGCAGCACTAAATCATGATTAGACATAACTAGATACTGATTCACAACTTAAACACTTTGCCATTTCCTTTGCTTTTGTCAAAACTTACTTTTTACACAGCAAATGTTTTAAAAAATTTTAGTGCCAAAATCCAGCTGAAGGTATTGGATGACTTTTCTGCTATAAAAACCAAACCAAACTAAACATCCCCAGCCCCAAAACATTCCACCAAATTCCTATTCTTTTCAAGTAGCTCTATTCATGCTGAGAAACTCAGTAACAGCCTGTCAATTCAGGAAAGTACTCCTTTACTTCCTGTAAGTTAAATACTTTCCAAAGTCCGAGTCTAAAACACCAAAAAGAAACTAAGTGCAATCTGTGCTTTCAAGAGCAATGTGTAATTAAGGTCTTCCAACCATTTACTCAGGAAGAAATACTGTTGCTTCTGGATTTTAAATTAATTAAAATCACTTTCCTGTCAGATGGTATGAGTGTCTCCAAGCAAGACTGTCTTGATCTACTTTTTGTTGGTACATTCTATGGGAAGAATACATTCACTTAAAAAGAAGCACGTTTTCTTCCTTTTCTACCCCTTACTCCTCTCTGCCAAATGACAGAATAATGATTTTTTTTCCTCAGATCCAATTGGATCCCATTACAAAGTACACTTCTGGATTTTAAAATAATCTAGATTAATGTGCCAAAATACATTTAGAACATTTATAATATAGAGACATTCTTGCACCTGATCTACAATTCCCTTGCAAAAAATTATTAATAGTGCAAGTTTCAAGATACAGGTAACCTTTTCTATAAGTCTAAGGCATGCATGCTACTTAACAAAAATGATAAAACAACATTCAACCACTTCCTGTAAATCTAGTTGAACCATTCATACCAGAATCAACTCTTACTACATTAATGTTTATGAGGAAAGATGTTAGAGGATCAGACACTTAATATGGAGGAACCTACTGCAAAAGTTGGTGGCAAGATTTTAATTTTTAAAAATTATAAATCTGTAGAAATTATATAAAGAAAGTTGCAAAGAAAGTGTTTAATATGAAGTTATGTAATATACATCACTCAATGAAAGACTGAACAAAACCAGATGAAGCTGCTCAGAAAGTTCTGAGTTTTATCTAAGTTCCACAGTAATTTATTCAAATATGACGGAGTGCTGATAATATACAATAACTTCTGCCCACCATGGCTTCTATCACCTTAGAGAAATGCACAAAGGTCTATATTTACTATATATATTTATTGAATAAATAGCACTAAGCAATGTGTGCAGGGTCTTAAATTACTAGGCAGTTGGTCATCACTGTCACTTTAATTTGGCTTTATTCATCTGCTTTCCATCAAATTACAAATGCTGGCCAGTCACAACAACTGAGAAATGCTGCTGCTTGCATTGCAGATCAGTCCCTAGTACAGGACTCCAACTGCACACGGCTGGCATCTACACTAGTACCTGTCAATATCCTTCAGTACATGTTTAGACATTTAAATCCATATAACTTAAAGAGCAAAACCCACTAAAATTCTGTGAACTTCCTTTAGAATTTGTCCTGTAAGCAAAACATTCTGTAAGTCCCACAGAATTTCTTCAGGAGGAGCAGAGGGAGAGAAAAGAGAGCCAAGGATAGCCATGAAATAGCATCCCTTCCCTTCCAGGGAAATTACAGTCAATATTTTGGAATATTTATTTTGTCCTTAAAACTTTACTGAAACATTAGCACAGCACTAAACATATCAGAGACAACTGTCTGTGATTGTCACATCTATGGTAGGAGGATCACTTCAAATACACCAACACATCATTACAATCTTGTATTTTTTTAACTATACACACCACTGGCAACCCAACTGTTTCTCCCCTCCATCATTCACTTCATGCAAATTTTCTTAAGGCTGCCACTTTTAGTCCTTTAAGAACAATTTAAACAAATCCTTTTTAATAAATTCTGATCAGCATTTATGATCATCTAAGGTAGCACTTATCTCTTACTGAAAACAAAACCAAAGCAAACCAAACCATAAATTAAAGTCTTTTGACCAGGTTCAATCAATAAAACTTGTAACCACTGCAATGTCTCTGAAAAAGTTTGAAAGTCAACAAAATTCAGAATAAACATTACAAAATGAAACTATGTAAGAGACATACATGATACTAATCAGGTAAAATAAAGGCAAGAAGCTGCTTTCCTCAAGTAGAATCACAGAGTGGTTTGGGTTGGAAAAGACCTCTAAAGAACACCTAGTTCAGTCTCTTGTCATGGGCAGAGAGGTGGGCATCTACTAGATTAGGTTGCACGAAGTCCTATCCAACCTGGCCCTGAACACTTCCAAGGATGGGGCATCTGCATTTCTCTGGGCAGCCCATTTCCATGTCTCAACACCCTAATTGTTAAGAATTTCTTGCTTAGATTTCATCTAAATGTACCATCCTTTACTTACAGAGGCCTAAATCCCTAGAGGCCCTGGTATAAAGTCTCTCTCCATTTTTGTTATAAAGCCCACTTTAAAGTACTGCAAGGCAGAAGTTAGTTCTTCTTTTGTACTGGCAAGGGTGGTTTTGTGGTTAAAATGAACTGCAAAGCGAGCACCAAGTAGAATGAAAAATCTCTGCCAGAATCAGCTGGGCTCTGTCCATGGCCAGCTCAAGCTTCAGTCATGTTGCCCCAAAAGGAGGCTCAGGAGGGAAATGAGACAACATGCCAGGGGCAGGAGCAAGGGCAAGGGACACGCAGTGTACAAAGACCACCACCAGAGGAAACTTGAACTAACAAGGATGTGAAGCAGTATCAAATTTGTCAGCTGTAAAAGTAAGTTATCTAACATGGTACAAAGAGGAGAAACAAGAAGGATGTCTGAAGAAAATGGGCTAATAACAAACAGTAGCACTAGTCCTCACCAGGAGAATCAGACAGCTACTGAAATAAAGCTATAGTAACTACTAGTCTTGACTTGATATTATGTACCCTCCAGGGGAACTGATATAACCTGATTTCAGTGCTTCACAAAATAACTCTCGATCCCAGACCTGTTCTTCCACTGCTTGAAACTGCATGTCCTGCAAGTTTTCTATATCTGAGAAAAAAGTCCTTATCTTATGCATATCTTTCTTGAGCCCATCTCTGCAATACAGCCATAAATTAAACACAAGCAAATGGACCACCAACCCTGAAGGAATAGCAACAACAGAAACACTGCAATGAATTAGGTTGTTTGAATTGGTGTGGATTTTTAAAATACTTGTAGGTTCTGTTCATACAGATGTGTGATGACCTCTACAAGCTGCATAGCAGTGTAACAAATGGGTAATTCACTTGCTCCACAAAACACAGATTATAGTACTATTTAAGAAAAGATGCCATCTGTAATAGAGTTGCAAATCACCAGTGCTTTTCAGACTGATAGAGAAGTTTACTTAAATTTAAATTAACTGACAAATTATAACATGCCTATTCTAGAGTCTGTAAGACAATACATAAAATCACTTAAAGATTTCTTCTTAGAAAGCACTGTATTTCAAATTATAAACAAATTATAAATTCCTGAAGTATTTAATTACCCGAGATATTTCATCTGAAAAAGACCCAACATTCAGTTTTCTTGATGCTTCATAACCCAGTTTGTAAAACAAAGACTTTAGAACCAGGCTGCAAGCCAACAATTATCAACTATTATATGGGATTTAACTACTCCCTAAGTCAAAGGAACTATGTTTGAAGCCATATAGTGTTACAGTTTCTTTATAAGTCACTTCAATGGTGAAACTTGTTTGACCAGTTTCAGTATTGTGTCAACACAAAAATATTTGAAACCAAGAAATATTAAGTGAAACCAATCTTGAGAACATTGGAAAAAATTCAAGCAGTGGCAACTACAGGAAAATTAGTAACTAGCATTTAAAAATATTTTGCCTTCAGAGAAATTATCTGTCTTAAATATAGGTTTAACGAATTAGAAATAATAAGTAAAGCACACTAAATGAGCATTATCACTTTTCCACCAAAGAATTCTTAACATTATTTAATTTGTAGTCAGAACAATCTACAGTATACCAGTCCTGAAATAACTGTGCCAAGCTTACTATGAAGCAAGCACATAGATATATAATTTTAGTAAGATTATAGACATCTATACCTAATACTAGGGTTCCTCAAATACATCAATTGTAGTGTTCTTTTCTAAATTAGTAATATGCATTACTTTCTTTAATGAAACTTCTATTTTCTTGTTTTCCTATGAAGAGCTGTAAGAGGGAAGAGGGCCATGGACAGAAGGAAAATGGCCATGGACCAAAATTCACTGTTTGGTAAATGGAAGATGGAGGAAGAAATAAGCGATGCATCTTGGCAGTCTATTTTACTCACAAAATAAAATTGATCTTTCTTTCTTCCTTTCTCATTTTCCCTCATTAGCCAACAAGAAGCACCAGATCTACTCACTACATACATGCTACTTTACTGCATGGCTAAGAAAATTAAGAGATTAAATGGAAGGTAAGAGCAGCATCTTCAGCTTCAAGCTGCATCACAAAGATCAAGACTTGCCTGCAGTCTGGTCCACCACTGAACAAGCACAATACCTCTTTAACAAAGGAAAGATACCTGGCAGGCTACATGGAAACCTCTGCTGCCTGAACCCTTCTTCACTAGCCTGAATGCTGCCTCCAACATTTCGAGTGATAGACAAGGGAAGATCACACTACTGAGCTTGGCTCACCTTGCAGGCACTATGAGGGAGAAGCTGAGTTTGTCAAAAACTTAAAGAAAGATCTCCCAGGTTTGTTCATGAGTTTATAAAGCTTGTCTTACATTAAATGTAAATGAGTTAACCAGAATATTCAAAAGCTTTGAAGGCAATTTTCAAGAACAGTTTTAACTAGTTTTTGAAAGACACCTATTCTCCAGTAATAGGAAAGACAGCTATTTTAATTAGTTTTTCGAAGCAACAAAATAAAAATACATTCCTAGAATTATGTAGATCAGTAAAATTAGTTCATTATAATTACTTACTATAGTGTTATCTTGTAATTTTTTAATTTCACAATGTTAGATGCAATGGAAAATGATCTTGATATAACCTACAAGAAGCAGTCTAAACACTTGGAAATGGTGAAATCATATAATCACATATGCACACACAAAAAGACTAAGCCACCAAAAGCACCAGTCTCTACTTCTCAACTCTATTTGATAGTTCCAAAATCCAGGCACATATCCAGAAGAACTTTCTGCCCCACGTCTGGTCAGTAAAGAAATTGAGGTTAACCTTTAATTTTTAATGTCACCTGCAGCCAGTGACTGCTTTTTCTAATGCAAGTGACAGATAAACAGCAAAACACTCCCAAGATGATACACAAAGCACCACATACCATAAGTGCATTTTTATTTTTATACCAACTCAATTTCTCAAATGGATAACCAATGTTCCTACTAATTTACATTAAGAATTGAGTGAGGCATGAAAATTGTTCTGATGCATAGGCTCTATTTCTTTAATGTACTGCATAGTGTTCTGTACTTTATTGCAACACTGGAAAAAACTAACTACACTTAAAAGGTACAGAAACTACATATCCAAGCTCATATATGTCTTAAAAAATCACTTCAGAAAGGAGTTTTAAATTATCCAGAGAATAGGAAGGAAAAATAACTAATTAAAGGCACTGATGGAAGTCAGAAAAAAAAAAAGTACCTATTAAAATGAGTTTACTGACCTTTAACTACTTGAACAAGTGTGTTTCCATAGACCAACACTAGAACTTTAAATCCACATTACTAGGATTTCCAATTTATAATTCCTTTATACAATTCAATACTATCACCTTAACATTTGCAAGGTAATTCCAAACTAAACAGAGGGAATATGGCAAATTGAGGTAATATAGTCTAGCTATTTAAGGCCAAATTGGCAAGTCTTTAACAGTAAACACTGTATCATTACTAAACACTGCCATGTTGTTAATGTTAAAGAGAGGTTTAAATTAGAGAGTGAATTGCCCCTTCAGGTCGGGACTTAGGGCATATTATGGGAGAAAGCAAAGAAAAGCTCCCACTGACACGGTCTATGTTCCACCAGTTCTGTGGGAAGCAGACTGCAATATAGTTATCCATCAGTTTTAAAACCAAATACTACAGTCACTATTTTCACTTGTCTTTTAAAATTTAATGCAGCAAACTAGGGATAAAAGAACATGTATTTGTAAAAGTAAGATTTCTTCTGATACAGAAATGGTAAGAAAATAGTTTTTGGACAACTGCAGGAGACACATCGCAAACATTTTTATAAATGTCAAATGTACAACTATGGTATTAATAAAAATGAGGCAAAGTCAGTTTGCTTTTTTAAAAAAATACAAAAAAAATTAACTCACATAGTGGCAAGTGCTCAAACACAAAGGAGACAGTTGTCTTCAGAAGGATATTCTCCACACATTCAACAGGCAAATAGCACTGGGATATGCCCCAGCCACCAGGAGCAATGAGGAAGCTGGAATGGCAGTCCTGGTACCAGACTTCTGGAATTGACCTTCAGATGGAGAATAAATATACTTAATAAAAAAAATTCCTAAGAATAGTTTGAGTTTTTTATTTGATCTAACAGGATTCAAATTAAGGATTCAAGACATAAGGCACTGCATTTCTTCTGGACATTTCAATATAACAAAACCAAAAGTGACTGAAATTAGCTTAAGTATTTTCAAGTCAAGTAAGTACTGTATTTCACATAATCACGTATCAGGAGAGATAGAAACAACATGTAAAGTAAATTCATGTGGTTTAATTTACTTATTTCTAAGATGACAAAAATGACAGACAGACAACTCTAACAACTTGAACATTATGGAGACTTATTCAGTATTCAACCAGAATCTTTTATCAACACGTGACTCTTGGATATTTCTCAGCATTACTTCAATTTCTCCTCCTGTGAATGAACTTCTTAAAAACATATATCTTACAAATTTGTGTAATTTAGTATTTTAGACCTATTTTCTAGAAAGTTGTTTAATCATTGATAAGACCACAAGAAGTTGTATAGGGTTCAACAGCACCTTACAGGTGGTTACATACACACTAAAAATGTTGAAGGTTACAGTTCTAAGAAAAATTTAATAAATGCAACATCAACAACTGATCATCCATCTATTTTTCATTAATTCTCCTTTAACTGTTCAAATCATAAAAAATCACCAAAAATATTCAAACAAATCCTCTTCAAAATATGCAGAATTTATGCAGAATTTTTCAGTAACTGTGAGATGATATAAGTCTACTCACTGCAGGATAAAATTATATTTTAAAATATTTCTTCCTGTTACAAATATGCAAAGCTAATAGTGTTGAATTGGAAACATCATCTTCCCTTTTTAAAAAGTTGGTACTTTACTGTTTCTATCATGTTTTCATCAGGAAATGTGAGAACACAACCATCTAGACACATTTATATAAAAGTCCTAAGTGACACTGATTTTGCAGGTAAATACCCAAATAGCTCCTGAAATCTGACCGATGTTGAAATCTGATGGCTGTAATATTACATATATTACAGTGTTGCAATATTTAGAAATAGACCACAAAAAAAGCATACCCACTTGTAAAAAAAAAAAAAAAAATTGGGATTTTTTTATAAGATATTAAATTAAAGGTAATTGTCTACTCTTGAGTATATAAAACAGTTCCAACTGAATAGTGGGTTTGGGGTTTTTTTTTTTGTAATTTGGATTAGCATTCTAATTACCACATACTAGCACATAAATGTATTTTTATTCTAGAGCATACTTTGAGTTATTAAGTCTGGCATTAAATTTTGTAACAAGATGTAATATATCTAATTCAAGAGGGCTTAGAGTATTCCTGTATTACTTATTAATATGTTAAGTGAATGTTTGGACAATTGATTTCAACTAGGTTTTGTGACTAAAACATGTGACAAAATACAATTTTCAAATTACATAGTCCATTTGTCATAACTACTGTTCCTTCTAATTTCTATAGGTGTTAAACAAATTAAACAAAAAAAGCCACACTGACTAAATAAAGAACAGTAACCATTTCAGAATCTAAAATAAATCATCAGCATTAGTAAATGTGTCCATTTAGCCACTAGCAAAGCATCCTTTACCATTCTGCCTTCCCGTTGCTTTCCTTTGCTTTTAATACCCTCCTTCCTGCACTTCCACACAAACTCTGTATGTGTATATTTGCAGAAGACTTACTACAGTGAGACCACAGTCTTGTACTGAAGCAATAATGAACAATAACAAATGCACTGCTCGAGTATCACAAGCCACCTCAGTCACAGGTGGACCCAAACGGTGACTGGTTGGTTTAATAAAATCAATATTTAAGACACTAATCCTGTAAATTCCTACTAAAACTACAGAAACATCCCCAGCCAAAGGCTTAAATAATGTTCATGTAGCAAAATAAATAGAAAATATTACTCTGTGTAAGTTCTGAAAACAGAGGTGATGACAATGTATTTCACACCAGTTCAACACAATGATTTTTGTGTGATTCATACAGTTTTGACAGTTTTTTCAATAAGTTAGACTGAAAAATGGTCTCTACGCCTGCACTGATGTTTTCTGAATTACAAACAAGTCGGATAGACTAGGGAGAATGGGAAAAGTATGATCTCCATTTGAGCATTTGGCCTAGCTGAAATCAAAAGATGAACTTACTCTGCATATGAGGAAAATTATCTCAGAAAATGAAAAAAGATGAAGACATTAATAAGTTAATGAGTAACTTCCAAAACAGAATAGAATATTACGTTAAGATTTTTATTATCATGACAAAAGATTTAAAGGTTTTTTTTCCTTGAAAAGTAAGAAAAAGGAACTTTTCAACATGAGCTATTAGTAAGCACAAACAGAATCTGCCTGTATTTTAGCAAAAGTGATGGCATCCTCATGTAGACAGCTCATTTTGAAGGATACCTACTAGACATTTCTGGAACCTACATGAGGACTGCATAAATCAATACCATCACAAATGCAAACCATCTGTCAGATGTCTTGAACATCATTTACAGAAAACAGTCTTCAATATATGAATAAAGTCTTAAATATATGAATAAATTAAGGAAATAAAGGTATTTCCTTACTTGCACAAATGCCTCCACTCCCACATATGATGGAGGAGAGCAGGAATTCAGTATCATATGTTAGTAGAAGGTTCCTAACAACTAGAATTACTCCAGTGTTTAAAGGAGTAGGTATCATGAAGCAAACACAGATAATCTGCCTTAAACCTCTAAATGGAAGTGTTTAGAGAAGCTACTTTTTCGAGGTAACAAAACAGGTACAATAGTACATACCTTTTAAAGAAGCATTTCTGCTTCCCAGTCCACTAGCCACATAACTATGTTCTGCTTGGAAGACTGAGAACATGAAAACTTCCCAATGCTTTGCCACTTGCTCTCAGTAAGCCTTACCTCACTCTTTTTTCAAAAGACATTAAACTAAAGGCAGGAGGAGGAAAAGGGGATAGGAAGAACAAAGAAAAGAAACTAGTCTGATTTTACTATTGTCTGTTCTTCCTCCCTCAATACTGTCTTTATTACAAAAAAATTACAGAACTAAGAATACATGTAGTAAACAAACTACCTTGATATTTCACTATTTTAGTAAATACATTTGATTAATTTCTTATCGAGATTCAATGGTATTTCAAAGATTTATGCTGAGGGATTAAAATCTGAATTTTTTTCACAGAGTCTCTCTTTAAGTAAATCAATTTTAAATTAGACTTTAATTTCAAATAGCCCTGTGATGCTTTTTTGACATCTGTCCATCATAATACAGAATTAAACGCCAAAAATACTAACATTGACATCAAGATGCAATGAAAGTATTTTAGGAAGAACAATTCCTTTAAAAACTGAATACGTGGCACGTTAAAAGTCTGGAATTTGGTTACTGAAGAGAGTCTCGCTTTTGCACTGTTTCTCAGGTATACATACACACAAAAGAGCATTCTAAGATGCCAGAAGCCAAGAAAGATACTCACTTGTACAGGTCTATTAAATCTGTGAATGCAAGAGCTGCTGCATTTCACAGTCTATTATTTATATGACAGAATGAAGATCTGAAAACATGAAATATAGCCTTAAATTATTCACTTATTCTTTTCACAAAAGGAGAAACCGTCAATCTAACACTAAAAGACTTCAAGCATATTTCTAAAGGTTTCATGAAAATTGCCTTATTTATCAAAACTTTATTCCCTCCGTTTGTTCATTAAATACTGTAGCTTTGCATTAAGGTCAAGCAGTGTCAACCAATTACTGTTGCTGGAAAAGTCCTACTTCCTTAATACTCAAAGAAACCATGGTATATAGTGAATTATTTTAATAGGCAAACTGAGCAGTGTTTATCCAAAGTACATTTCAACCATAAAAACATATTTTAAGGGTTTCTATCAACAATCAATTATAGTACTATTTATTATCACAACAGCATTAAGCATGATTCTTTGTCTGCTTAAATGCCAACCTTAAAAAATATACATCTATTTTAGCATATTCAGCAACATTCTGTTCTTAGCTCATAATAAAGGAAAGTAACAAAAATTAAGTGACCTATAAAGCAAACTGAAAGGTAAAAGATAAAACAATGAATTTTAAAGAGACAGTATCAATTGGCGTAAACAATTCTTCTGTTCTCATTCTCTGTTGGTGGGCAAGAGGGCTCAGCTTATATGACAGACCTGAAAAAAAATCCACCCTGCTTTCACGGCTCCTAATTTTGTAGTTTTATATCAGGGTGAAATTCTCCATACAAGAAGTGTAAGTGGCCACACACAAATGTATTCAACACCAAGAAAAGGCCACTCATAGGCCATCCTACCCAATACCAAAGTCAAAGCCATTCAGAATAAAAGGATTTTTTTAATATGTTTTGATATAACAGCCCAGGACGAAGTACCCTCTTGTCCTACCTCAATCTTCTACCTGACCCATTTTAATGGCCTGCGGTTCAAAAGGCTACAATGATGATGTTACTATGTAATCATCTCTAATTTTACACTTCAGAGAAGCAAAATTTTGGATCTCATTTCTTTTTGGAACTGACCTGTTTACTGCCATTCCACATAGTATATAAGCTGTGACAAAGGAACACAATATTCTGATGGTAACCTTTGAAATCTTACTGCTATGAGCCTAACTGTGCCTTTCTGAAGTCACAAAACATGCAAAAGCAAAGAAAATTTCTTCTACACATCCTGTCAGATTGTCTCACTGCAAAAAAAGTTTTCATCCATGTCCTGTACCAGTGATCAATGAGACCTACAGTGATACAAGACACACATGCCACTGCTACAAACAAGGAGAGGAAATAAAGTAACAAAAGGAATTAAAAAACCCCAAAACAACAAAACAAAACACCAAGCTGAAAAGTCTTGCTGAAATTATGGAGAAAGACATAACATCTGTTGTCTCATTATTTCTAAACGATCAGAATAAAGAAAATCAAAAGAAGTAGAAAAGAAAAAAAAATCAACCAAACTTAGAACAAGTCCTCTCCAGCCTCCCCTCAGGGGGCCTAAGTCCCACCTTCAAATTACAGTCTACCAGTGAAACCTGAAAAGATTCTAAAACCCAATATTGCACAAACAAATTTCAAGAAGATAAAAGACAGAGAAAAAAATTATTGATCCCTTCAAACTCATCTGAATGACTTCACTGCTAACTGGGTTCATGGAAGGGAGGTATCAGTAGATGCGATACAAACTTCAGATTAGAGAGATTTTAAACATGTTCTGCATTGTTGCTGCCATATATAACAAAATACTGTCCAGACATAATCATTATAAGCCAGACACAAAAACTATTGAAATCAGAGAGCAATTGTTCTAAAAAGAATATTTTCAACAGCTCGCTCAAACCATATACATATATTACAAATGCTACTCAGAGACATTTGTTTGATCTGTTTCTATCTGGTATTTCCGTAACAATCGTAGTGACTCCAAGTAAATATTTTTAAAATCAGCAGATAATAGAATGCTGGTAGAAACTAGTAGCACCTCAAAGGAAAGATTTCCAAATGCTTTTAAAAATGGAAAATATAATCAGAAATCAATAAAGACAAATCAAAATTGCTACCTTTTAGAAAAGGCACATCATATATATGAACACAAAATGGACCAGCAGTAAACCATTACACAGGGTATCAATGAATAGAGAAGGATACAAATCAAAAGAGTAGATTTTGTTGGATCTTTGAAGAACACATCTCACCAAAATACACTGGCAAGCACACAAAGCACATGTGGTTGGGCGTGTGCACAAGTGGTAGCACATGTGGCAGCACCTGCATAGAAAACTGAAAATTACTTTTTTCCATCTCTTTCTGTACTTTATACAGTTTTGGATATCATATTTCTTAGAAAGATGTAGGCAAACTATGGAAAGTCAATGGGAGCATGACTTCAAGGAGTGCTGGGTTATGACACAAACTGAAGATTCTCAGGAAAGGTTGATCAATGTGTACTTGATCCTGCTGCAGGACACATTGAAAAGTTGTAATTTGTCACCTTCCAGGCAATACAGTTCTTCAATGCCAGTCCATCTACCACAGTCAAATACAGTAAGAAACTGAAGATAAAGGAGAAGTGTCTCTGCACATCGTCTCTGCACATCTTTAACAGCGTAAGTTCTCTCTTATTTATCTCTTACCTTCAGATTTCCATATTCAAACCCACCACTTCCCTTGCTAATAGACAGGTGGACATTATTACTCTGCATAGTTGTTTTCAAATTTCCTTGTCATGAGCCAATATTCTATTGAGAATATCTGTGGGTAACTTTTCCTGTTTCATTCATTCTTTGGCTAAAATTATGTAGCATTTCATGTAAAAGAAGCATTACTGATTGTTTTTATTACTGCATTACATGTGTGTTCTTAAAAGGAGGATGAACAGCTTCATCCATGAAAACCTAACACACAAATAGTAGAAAGAAATGATATCCTGACCTGCACATCATGAAAACAAAGATTTTTTAGAAGACCTCCTTTCTTTGTCCTGGCTTCTTTAGCCATTTCATGGACAGTTCTTAATAATTCCTTAACTCTTGTTCTGTAATAACAATCAAAAATGGTTTGGAAAATCAAAGTGGCATGCTAGTCAACAGTTCTTCTGTGAATGAGAGAACAATCTTCAGCTTCAAGTATACTCATATTTGAGTATGATGGATCAGAAGAAATGGATCTTCTGTAGGGATGAAAGACAGCAGAGAGAATAAACTCTGCTTTTCTAGATCCATCAGCTCTACTGGATAACACTAGCCAGCAATGGGAGATATGGAGGTGGGTTGTAAGATAAGGAACAGGCTAGAGGCAAGAGCTGTTATAATTATAGCGGGGAACACAGAATTTGTTAAAGGAAGTCTACTGTATAATTACATTTGAAAATTTAGCAAGATGCCCAGAGGCTGGCTTGCAGCTGTCAGGAACTGGTAATGCTGGAGTTCTGCTCAGGAGAAAACCACCACTGCACAGAAGCACACCTCCACCTCCCTGTAGTTGAGCCAACTTTGATAAGGCAAAGGAATTACTTCAGCTAAAATCAGTAAGATTACACAATACATGAGATTATACCTATTCTCAGTAAAAAGTGATGAGAGACTGGGGATTATTTTAAAGGAAATGAAATGGTTTTGATAAAACATTAAGTATGGTTTTGAATGAGCGTCAATGACAGTACTTTTTAAAATTGCATCTTTAATAACAGTTAAATTCTGATTTTTTAAATGATATTAATTCATAATCAAACTAACCTCATTTCTTAGTGTACAAAGTCATAGTTTTCTCTTTGGCCTATTTGGCCCAATAAAATGAAAACAAATTAGTGAAATGCAGGCAAAATGCAAGAATAAAAATAAATCTGTATACTTGTTTCTTCCTTGGATTTAGAGCTGAAGAGATGTTACTGCTGAGAAACAAGTAGCAAACTACAAACACACAAAGTGGTAATCTGTAGACAAAGTGATCAAATATGAAACAATTAAGCCGTTTCTAATAAAAATAAAGAACCACGATTGAACAATTAAAAAATGGCTCATTTTATATGAAATTATTGATTCTCCTTTAAAAAGTATATTCTGCTAATTAAGATATTAGCAAATGAAGTGCTGTGCATGCTGGAAAACATCACCAACTGTATTACTGGTGTTTTTGTAAAACACACCTGGATAAAAAATTGAGCAAGAATCATACTACAAAATGAATTTGACCATACAACCATATTATGTTGTCATATTAACACCACCAGAAAATAAAAAGCTCTGAAAGACAGATCAGAGTCCACAAGCCTACACTACAAGCTTAAACCAAAACTTACAGTAGAATTATTTCTGAATGCTGTAAAAACTGCTTCTTTTATTTGAGATCTAGGCCTTTGTAAGACATTTAAGTATATTTGTCTAATTGGCATTATGGACTTTAAAGAGAAAAAACTGATGGTCATTTCTGCTTTATTAAACTTGCTACTGCTTCCAGATTGAAGAAAATGCATGCATCCTCTAATCATGTCTAAGTGTTGAATTCTGAAGTGCAGACAGCTCATCAACCAGTCCATATTTGTTCCATTAGCTTAAAGATATCCTTTTTTGATGTCCCATTATTAAAATTGGTATAAATACTTCAGATGTCTTTGCTATAGAAAGGTAGAAATATTTTCTAAATATAGGCTTTGCTCACTTAGAAAAATGTTCTCAACCTAAGACTGAACAGAATTTTCTTCTGTGCATCAAGTCTGCCTTTTGCTCAGTGTAAAAGGACTGCAGCAGGACTGGGATTTGCTATCTACATTTTGTTTAAGGAGAGAAGAGGAAAACAATCCAAGAAATCAGTTATTTTATACAAATTTCTCCCCTCTTTTTTTTTTGTTCCACTTTTCATTTTACAAAGATGTGCATCTGACAGATAATAATTTCAATAAAAGAGAGATTTCTATTGAACATCCACAGTTTCAGTTTTGTTTGGCTTTTACAGAAAATGAATCTTTACAATTTAACATATTCCTTTGTTTTAATTTTAAAATTAAAATACAGTCACTTGAAAAATTCCAGTCTTCGAAAGGCATATAAATTAAACCTAAGTACTGGAGTTTTATTAATGAGAAATTAACTAATTTTGAAAGACATTTCAGGAGTACAATATGGATTTCAAACAGTGACCCACTTTTTATTTCAGTTTCTTTTTACAGGATGGTCTAATTACAAATATTCTGAGCCTTGGTCAATTCTGGTTGCACAGATATTGCAAATAGAAAACAAAAATGTCAGGCTTCATATTGATTTCTCCTACCTCAAGCGTAAGTTTCCTATGTTGACTTTTGTCATATTCATCCATATTATATTATATAATGCAGCTTTAAGGACTGCAATGATCCCTTCAGGAATGTACAGGGAAAAACTCATTCTTTCATCTAAAATATTACTGTAGAAGAACAAAAGCATTTTTGTGCAACAGTTACTCTTATGTATCAACAATTCCACAGTAAAATGTAAGAAAACAAACTACTTTAAATTGCTGATTGTTGCATGCTCTTGTTGCTCTGGACAAAAAAAAAAAAAAAAGCCTTTAAACTTCTGAACATTGATTTTGAAAGAAAAAGAATATCTTAAATGGAATACTGTAGGTTCTAGCATACAAGCATGAGCAAAAATCCATAAATCTAGGGGGCACTTTTACCCTTTTTTAACTGGAAAAAAGCACCCAAACATAAAAACAAAACATAAGAATGAAAAGTCAGTGCAATCTTCTTTGCTGATACATAATACAAAATGAACACAGCTCAAACTTGTAGAAAATACACATTTTTCAGGATACGAACCTTTTCAGCACAAAGCTTTGTAGGGAAATAAAATTTTCCAATACAATTGAAAAGTGCTAGTTCCCCAGTCTGGCTGTGCTTTCACACAGGTTCTTCTGCAACATAGGTCCCCATCACCACAAACATGGTGTGAATTCCATACAGTTTTAACTCACAGGGATGTACAATGCTACACCTTCAACCAAAAGGCAGTTTGCTGTATCTGTGCTAAAACTTTTTTGGACTCATCTCCTATCTGCACATACATGTAAGAGATTATCCTGTCCTGTAGATGATAACTCTTTTGAGAAAGATCATTGTCCAGTTTTATGTTTTAGCTAAAGAGATGTGATTTCTGTTGCTCTTATCACTAGATGTATCCATAACATACAGTAATTTGTGTTTTCAGCCTTTCTTATTTGGACTTACCGATGTTATCTGCCCACTGAAACAGGTAGTTTTCAAAAAATGTCGTACAGCATAACTTATTGGAGTTTTAAAATGTATGACCATTTGTATGAGATTCAGGTTATCCATCCATACAAAGGCAGACTTTTAACATAATGTTATTTAAAATGGGAATAAAATAGCCTACTCTTTCTAAACTTGCTTTCAAGTATTTTAAATAGTTTGTCTCTATTCTACTGGTAAAACAGGGGATGTCAAAGAGCATATAAAATTTTCTAAATTAAGGAAAGAAAACCTAGAATGTACATTATATGTAAGTGGTAATAGGCAGAGACAACTTCACTAGGCTGTGACATATGACATCTGGTAGACTATTATCATAATAAATGGGAAAAGTAGGTGAGATTCTGTCAACAGCAAGGTAAGAAGAAATGCATCTTCATCAGAATGACAAACATATCTGCCTTTAACAAACATAGGTCAAACCAAAATCCAGGCATCTATGAATTAAATATTTTCACTTTATTTAACCCCTTTTCTTTTGGATTTTAACAATTTAATTGAAGCACATCTACATTTATCCAAGATATTTGTTTATGCAATTTAATTTCATTTTAGTGAGGAAAAATTAAACCTTCTAATAACCAATGGCTAAAAACTCACAAGAAACAGTCTATTGCTTTTTCACACTTTTATAAATAATTTTAACTATACCAAATAGTAATTTAACGACTGTCAAACTACAATGTAAATACACTGTACATCAATCTGCAACTCCTTTTGGTGCAACCATCACATAGATGTTAGATTAGCTTCATCTCTGCAGCTGACTAACTGAATGGCAACACCACTAATCTGGGGATCATACTAGGTATTTGACAGTATGTATGACCTACAAAAATAACTCTCATACAAGAGGAAGAAGAGGGAAATAGTGACTTAGTGAAAGTAGGTCATGTTCCCAGAAACCATGTTTTTATGGTCCGTTTTTCTCCATGCTTTATTCTTCAATTTCATGTCATCACAGATGAGAATAAATGAAAAGAACCATCATAAAATTCTTATTCCATGGAGATTGAAAATTGTCATTGGGTGCTTTAAAAAAGACCTTAGAATACTGCCTTTTTATTTGTGACTAAAAGCAAGACCTAATTTGTATTTAGTCCTTTCAAAACTAGATATATGCCTGCAAAGTAAAATTTCCCCAGATTACAACAATTTTCTGCACATAAAAAAGTAACAGAGGTTTGAAACTCACCAAGTGAACAGTCAAGTTACAAAGCAATGATGGGGTTTTGTAAGCATCATGGATGGAAGAATCTGGTTAAGTAAATGAAATAGGGGGGTTTTTTTTTGGCTTTTTTCACTTGTTTTTGATATGAAAAAAACTTGAAAAAGCAAATTCCCAAGAGGTACTGAAATATAAAATACTAGAAGAAAGATGGTGGCAGAAAAGGCAGAATTTTATTACTGCATTTCTAGATACCCATTTCCTTGATATTGTGTTCGTTTTGGGATCTTTCCAACACCATGCTGGAAAAGAGAGTCTTAACGATGGTATTTACTCTTCAACCACTCTCAAGAAATTAATGAGTGATTTGGTCATATATTTGCAGACTTCAGTACAAGCTGACGGCATTAAGATACCAGAGAGATTGATTTGGCAACTGTGTCTCTATCTCGTGTATATTCTCACTTCATAACTACTGTCTCTTGTAACATATAAATGATGATGCTTGAAGTGTAAGGAAAAAAAAACACCAAAATTTTGCCTCTGCCATGTGTGCAACCTCTTCTGTTCACTAACAAAGAGCTTGGAAACACAAACCTGTCTAAACTTCTTCAATCATAAAAGATGGAGCATGAAGAAAGATGGAGCAAGGCAGCTATTATGTCCAAAGGAAGATATGTTAGGGAAGTGGAGATTTCCTTTTACACCAATTGAATGGCTAACCCATTTTGTGAGGCTGAAATAAAAAGTCACAATCACTAACTCTTAGAGATACAAGAGAAACCAAAGTAAGATACAGAACTAAGTTGATGTGATATGGTGTATTTCAATATATTTCATGCATCCTTTTTGATTTTACAATCCAAATATCAAAACAGGTATCTCAAACTTCATCCACCGAATTTATCCAGAATTATTAAAACATTACTGTTGATAAATAAAAATATAATCCAATCATTTATGCTAGACGGCATCAATTCAAGCTCATCCACTTTTAGCGAAAAAAACCGCATGAACAAAAAAACAACAGGAGACCACATTTGCCTTATTTGTTGATTCCTTAGTGTAAGCTTACAATTGATAAGGTAAACTTGAAGAACCTGGAAATTCAATCACAGCAATCTAAATGACCAGTTAATAGCCAAAAAAATAATAGATCTAGTGCAGATTTTACTCCATGGCATAAAGTTGTTGACAATACATTTCTCAATAAAGAAAAATTGAATTACAGCCTTAGGGTGGTTTAATTTGGTACAAATTTTGAATAATGTTATATACATTTCCAAAGCAGATGCTAAGAGACTCTACAAGGACACTCAGCTCAATCAGAAGCCAGATTAAAGTTCCATCTGGAATGAAACAGTTCCACAGCTCTATTACAATTAGCAGAGTCACCAATGTCAGACTCAAAAGTTGGGCAATGTGAAACTCTTTCTCTTTGAAATACAGCTATTAGTCCAGAAAACAAGCAAGTGCTTCACACATCTTTAAAACAGACTTTTTAAGTACTCACAAACTTGTATTTTTGTAGTCAGGATGAAAACTCTCATTCTTATTATTACGGTAATATGAATCACAAAGACTATCCAGACACAGTGGTTTCCTATCACCTCTCCCATTGCATGAATGTTCACCTCTCCCATAGCATGAATGTAGCATTAGAAGTCATAAGTGTTCAAGTAGCTGCAATACTCAAAATATCAGCAGGCTGAGAATAGCACAGAATAAAATTCAAGACTGATTTCAAATTGCCCTGATCTTTGCATTCCAAATTTCCAGAGTTTTCGTTATGAAATAAAGCATTTTCCCAACACAGCATGCTGAAGAACTGCAGTCTGAAGTGACCCATCTCTAGGCAAAATAAGAACAGAATTACCTGTGAGACCTAATGGCTAAAAATGAAAGCCTAATTCTTCATACAAATATTCAGGGTAATGGGGTTTTCCTAGATTTAAGCAAAAACCAAATTTCAGCCCAAGTTTACAAAACAAAAGCATCCTTTCAAAGCATAATTCAGTAAATGGTAATGCTGACACAAAGACAGTAAAAAACATGTTAAAGATAGAAAAAATATGCCACATGCCTTAAATTTACTGTTTTACCATTTAAATAAATAATGCACCACACAAATAAGCAAGAAGTTAGAAATCAAATGCCCACATCTTGCATCTCTTTCCCCCAAATAAATTGACAGTGGATACAGAGCAATACAGACTCTTAAAAAATTACATCTCATTACATACATTTTCATCAAGAACACCTTGGTTAAAGAGCATATTTATATTTTTCCAGTTCCCAGTTACATTAATCAGCCTGACTTCTGCTGTCAAACAGTAAACTACTAAGTCTGAAAATATCGACAATGACAATATCCAGGTAAGAGCAAAGTTGAGAAATAACTGCAGCCACTGTTCGGTTAGGAGCCTATACGGTTCTGTGATGAAGCAAATTCCAGCTTCCAAAGAGAACAGCAAGATTCACAATTTTATATTTAGTACCTTTAATTAGTGTTTAAATACTATCCAATAATGTCCACATCTGAAGTTTAATCTTCTAAATCTTTAGAGAGAAAAATTAACAATCTGGAGCAACAATACAACTTTGTCCTTAGTCTGACTCTGTTGTTATTTCTGCAAACGGCGCACAAGAGAACTATTGCCAACACCATGCAGCAGGATGGAGGCATTTAAGAGGCATTTAGAAACAGGAAAGACTAGTTGAAATTTAAGTATAGAAGCAAAATATCAAAATTAAGATTAATGCACCTGATCAGGGCCATTGACAGAACACTGGCTTTTTAAGGCAGTGGTCAACAAGAGTGTCCAAGGCTGCTGGCTACACCAGAAAGGGCCAAGGGTATCCAGCAGTGATGAAACCACAGTGAAATGACCACTGCATTTCAGCTCCACACATGAACATAGTGGGCCATCACAACAGCCAGCTTCCCTCTTAGTTAACAGGTTTTCTGAAAGATTAACAAATAAAATAGCACCCAAAAGTAAAAATGTTAATTGACAGAAAGTAAAGGATTATTACAGAAACATACATCTCAAATCCCTAGCTGGGGGCATACCACAAGCCTAGGAATTCCTTCCAACAGCAGATCCTGGTCCTGGTCACCAGATAAGTAGAGTGACACAGTGTGAAGCACAGGTCTCAAATGGTTACTCTAAGAATTATCCTTCTCAATGTTGAGCACATAAAAGCCTAACTGAGACCAGCCACATATATAAGGTTTTTGCAACAATAAGGAACTATTTAGTTCATTCTCATAAGCAGTAATCACCTACACTTTCAATCTTCAGCACGTTTTTTTATGAAGGTCTGTCTGGGCTGCAATGTAAAGATTTCCAAATTTAATTCATCATCCATGACTCTCATGGCAGGGTCATGAACTTCTGTATCTCGGGACAAAAATAGTGCAGTAACGGAAGAATCTTTCCTTCCTCTTTCAAACACTCAGCAATCTAACAGTGAGCAAACACAATCAGAAGAAGTTTACTTCTCAGTATCACACAACCTGTCCTCAAGCACCTCATGAAATTACTTGACAAAGGCCAAATACAAGCATATTTAGTTTCAGATCAAGTAAGGGACTGAAAGCACTTACCAGCATCTCTGAATTATCTCTTTGTAAAAAGCAAAACAACTTACTCTCACTCTTCTGGGTAACTCAACAGCTATGGACCTGTGATGAACTTTCACCTACTTTAAAAGATGTGACACGAGTCTTGGTTACTCAAGTACAGTGATCTGCATAATTCTGGCAGAAAACTCCGAACAATTCCCACCAGTTCCTTGCCTGTGAAATTTCTGAAGTATCATTTCTTTTTCTGCGCCTTCTTGAGAGCTACATGCAGCTGTTTCGAGACTTGGTAAGTGACACAGGCATAGGATTAGCAGGGTTCCAATGCACCACTCTAAATGCCTGTTCTGCCACAACCTTGAAGTAGTTGGACAAAACCACCTCATGGAGAAACATCTGGCTAATGGAATCCGGTGAAGAGATGGATAAGGGACGGTCAAAAAAACTCAGCAACTGAAAACATCATTTAAATAATGTTCACAGTTCACCAATCTACTCTGTAGCTTAGCAACACTTACATTCTTTGTTGATGCTAACCTGGTATTTGGCAGCATCTGCAGAAAAAACACTTATCACCACTTCTGTTAGCTGGAAAACTCTACTCCATTCTAGCAATGACTAAAAGTTACTCAATTATTCATATCTTCATCATCACTCAGCTGCAGCATATTTCAGGATCAAGGCATAAAATTCTGGGTTTGAGCTCTCTCTTCTGTGTACTTGCTTGACTTCAGTTAAATAACTACCCAGAGTTCCATGGGGAAGAAAATTTGCTGTGATCAGAAAGACCAAACTCTTCCACATGAAGGACAAAACTTTCTTGGACGTTGGTCCAAGAACTCAAAACAAACACTCCTACCAGGCAGCAACCACCATAATCAACTGTAAGTCCAAAGCGCTTTTCTTGCTCTTGCTCTCCTACACATCATAACTTTCTTAAACCCTCAGCACAAAACTAGATTCTCTTTTGTTAATACTTATTTCCTTGAAGCAGACTGACAGAACATAGCACAGCTGAAGCATCACCAAACACTACAATGGGTGATGAGATCATTGAACCTCAGCAGAGAGGCAAGATCTCACCTAGTTCATCTCAGTACTAGATTTGTCTGCCAACAGCTGCCACGCTCCTACTGCCCTCCCTGCTATTACTAACAGAGCTTTATCCCTCTTTTTATAACATGTACTTCTCACCATTGTTCCAGAGGAAGCAAACACTAAAAAGCTGACAATCATCTTCACACATGGACAACTGCTCATTGGCAAACACCTTTACTGTGCTTTCTGGATACCTGCTTTAAATAACAGAGACGATGGATTTGAAAACTGGTCTAATGTAGAAGATAAATAGTTGTATCTTTTTTTTTTTCCTCAGTTCCATCTTCTGTGTTCCATAGCTTGTTAGCCAAAATTGCTTTGAACAGCTGCTTTGCACTGTATACACTGCAGTCTTCCTAAATCTTAAGGCAGAAACATAACAAAGAATTTCAGTATATTAGGTATGTATGACCTCCCATGCTTGAATCAAGGCTAGCTATCTTCGGAATTTTTTTCCAGATATACTCCTATCACAACTCTTAAAACAGATTCCAGTAAATACCCTGTAAAGGATGTGAGGCTTAGTAGCTCTATAGTTTATCACTATTTTCAATAGTAAAGGAAAATGGGATTGAATATTGGGGAATACTTGCTAAATTAGTTTTATTGGAGAACAATATACGTAAATATTTACAGAATTGACACAATTGTTATTAAATCAGTATTTAATCCCTTTATGGAGTTTGATTCAACAAATCAACATTTTCACACGCAATTTGGAATTGATACTCATCTTTTTTTTTTAAGGAAAACAGGGATACTATTCTTTAATTTACACTGCCTTTAGTATGCAGATTACCTTGACAACATTATTCTATTGTGCAGTACACAAAGACAGATTACTAATTATTTGTTGGAGGAAAGCTCTTTTGTGTCATATTTTTTTTTCTGTACAAGCATGTAAGATGATTAAAGAGCAATCCTAAGGAGACAGAATAATAAAATCATAGAAATGTTTAGGTAGGAAAATACCTTTAAGATCATAAAGGGCATTCCTTCTTGTCCTAGTGCTTGTTCCCTGGAGAAGTAAGAGACCTCCACTTGGATACAACCATCCTTCCAGGTAGTTGTAGGGAGCAATAAAGTCTCAGAAGCTTCCTTTTCTAAAGGTTAAATAACCCCAGCTCCTTCTTCTGCTCATCAGATTTGTGCTCCAGACCAGCTTCACTGCCCTGCTCTAGACATGCTCCAGCACTTCAGAGTCTTTCTTGCACTCATGGGGCCAGAACTGGACACAGGACTCAAGATGCGGCCTCACCAGTGCCCGGCAGAGGTGAACAATCACTGCCCTGGTCCTGCTGGCTGCACTATTGCTGATACAGGCCAGGATGCCAATGGCCCTTTTGGCCACTTGGGCACACACTGGCTCATGTTCAGCTGCTGTAAACCAGCATCCCCAGACCCTTTTCCTCCAGGCAGCTTTCCAGCCACTCTGCCCCAGCCTGTAGCGCTGCCTGGGGTTGATGTGACTCAAGGGCAGGACTCAGCACCTGGCCTTGTTGAACCTCAGACCACTGGCCTTGGCCCACCCAGCCTGTCCAGACCTCCCTGCAGAGGCTTCCTACTCTCCAGCATTATTCCCCAACTTGGTGTCATCAGCAAAATGACTACAGGTGCACTTGATCATATCATCCAGGTCACTGATGAAGATATTTAACATATCTTCATCCACATAATGATATGTTAAATATCCATGATATTTAACATATCATTCTCCAGGGCTTGGGGCTGGTCTCAGTCCTGAGCCCTGGAGAACACCACTTTCTACCAGCTGTCAGCTGGATGCAACTCCATTCACCTCCACTCTCTGGGCTCATCCATCCATCCATCCATCCATCCATTTTACCCAACAAATAGTACACTCATCCAAGCTATGAGCAGCCAGTTTCTCCAGGAGAACACTGGCAAAGCCTTGACTCATGTCCAGGTAAACAGCTTTCACAGCCTTTCGCTCATCCAGTAAATGGATCACCATGTCATAGGACATCAGGTTAGAAAAACAGGAACTTGCCTTTCACAAACCCACGCTGGCTGGGCCTGATCATGCAGTTGTCCTGTACATGCCAGGTGATGGCACTTACTGTGCCATCTGATTCCATGATCTTCTACAGCACTGAGGTCAAGCCTTTAGTTTTCCAGATCCTCCTTTTGACCCTTCTTGTAGACAGGCTTCACTTTGTCAGCTTGCAAAGCTGCAGTCAACTGAGACATTCCCAGCGAGCCAATGCTTCTGGTAAATGCTTTAAAGCACTTCATGAACATTAACTCCATCACTACCCTTGGGTGGACCCCATCCATCCCCATAGACTTGTGTGTTTCTGAGTGGCGTAGCAGGTCACTGAACACTTCCCCTGGGAGTATGGAAACTTCATTTTGGTCCCTGTTCCTTTCTTCCAGCTTAGGGGGCTGGGTACCTGGAGAACAGCAGGTCTTTCTTCTAAATACTGAAGCAAAGAATACACCTCAGCCTTTTCCTTCTGCTTTGTCACTATATTTCCTCCACATCCAATAAAGGATGGAGATTGTCCTCAATCCTCCTTTTGTCGCTAATGCATTTATAGAAACTTTTTTTCTTTTACAGCAGTGGCCAGATTAAGTTCTAGTTGGGCTTTGACTCCTTTTGCTTTTCTCTCTTCATACCCTCAAAACACACTGTTGTAGTCCTGAGTTGCCTGCCCCTTCTTCCAAACTGATACACTTTTTTTTTTTTTTTTTTCTTTCAGCCTGACTGACGTTTTTCCCCACTGGTTTGTTTTTCATTTCAGGGCATAAAATTAGAGAATGGGCTAACTGAATGAAGTTACTAAGTGGCACTTGCATAACAAACAAAGGGAGTTATTTCTCCTAGTACCTAGTTAAAAGTCAAGCCACAGAACTGTTTGCTGTGGGACAGTAAAATTTTACAGAGGATCAAAAAGTGACCTGAGTTTTGGAGGAGATAAAAATAGGGGGGGATGAACAACACCACCACCAAAAAAAATGACATACACACAAAAAACTCACAAGTCCCAAACAATACAGCTTCAGGTTGATAGGTAAAAAGACACCACTGCTGATTCTCCTCAGCAAAAGCTTCCTGATCTCCAAAAGGCAGAGAAGTGTATGTGGGAAATCTTGTCACAAACTCTTGAGCAAACCTTCTAAGAATCTTTTCTTGGACAGGCTGGATAAAGGATACTAGAAGTGTGTGTGGTCTGAGTCATTCTGGCTGTCCTATACCTCACTGCTGAAGGTTTAAGGAAAAAACAGGTGAAAAACTGGAAATATTCTGCTCAATTACTTATTCAGCATTCATAGATTGTGACAATCTCTCAGATGGATTCTAAACAACCCATCTGATTTTTTCAAGGTTTTGGATGGGACAGTTCAACAACTTTGAATGCTGTAAAACAAGGAGAGAAGCAGAAAGACTTGTTCTATTTTAAAACAGAATAAAAAGATTTTCTGACAGTAAAATTCACTTTTTTTAAAGCAGAGTTACCGGTTCAGTTTATTACAAATATCTCATTAAAGAAACCAATTTTCATTTCAAAATGCATTTTTTGTCCTATCCATTTAACATGTATGTTAAAAACCCAACATATCACGATCTTTGTGCACTTAACTCAGTGTGAACTGAACAGGAATTTGAAAAGTTCTAAAAAGAAATTAACTGGGTTTTCATTTTCATGCAAACTTTAAAAGACATTAATTTTGTACATGTAAACAATATGTACATATTTTTGTAAATGTAACTACTTTAAAAATGCAGAAATGTACTAGTTGTGTTTAGCAATAAATAAATACAAAACTACTACAGTAAAAATATTTTTTGAAAACCAAATTTACTACAGACACAACCTTTCCTTGGGAACATTAAGAAAGTAAAAAATTGATTATTAATGTCCATGTAAGTCTTTATGTTCAAATCATGAATAAATGGCTGATTCAAGCTGCAGGAATAATTCCACTGATTTTTCTGTTACTATCAGATATACTGTGCTTACAGAAATATTCTCAAATAATAATACAATTATAATAATATAAATCAGCTCCTACAGCCTGCATTTCTATAGTGTCATCATTGGCTGCAAATAACAGACACTGATACAATAATATAACCTTCCAGGAAAAAACAAAAAATCCTGCCCCCACAGACAGCAAGTACCCCTTGACAGAGCTTTGTATGTTTTTCTGGCACCTAAATTATACTTGCTGAAATTTGAACTGATGTGTCCAAGGAGCTTTCCTAAAGTTCACAGATCTAGAGCTGAAATTCTGCAGATCTCTCTGTATTGAAGTCATGTGGGGAAACAAGGCGACTGCACTTGAATTTTTCATCTGATTCCTTCCTGACCTACAGAAGCACAATGAAAAAAAAAAAGTCTGTCTGAACAAGATTGAAAACAAGAAAACAAAGCCCTTTTAATCTTGATTTTAGTCAGCAGGGTCATGTCTCTGATTTTTCTTGAACTAACTATCGGTGTCAAAATACCTTACTTCCTATGACAAAGATTTCACTTAAAATTCTAAGCTGAGACCCACTAACAGAAAAGCAGAAATCAATATTAAAAACTTGAATTATTTACCTTCCAAGGATTGGAGCTGTAGGTTGTATTAACCCTGAATATTCAGAATTCAGTGTTATTTGTATGGATGAGGTTAGGAAGATAATTGAGAAGATACTAAAAACTAACTGTGTAACTTTTAAGTTACAGAATTCAACATCTACAAGCAAGTCTTTCAGCACTATGTGTTAAGATGCATTCGTTCATCAGTAATAGAGACATGAAAAAGAATCTCAACAGCTTTAAGCTGCCTACTTTGCACTCTAGTTTATTTTAATATAAATGCAATTTTAAACCTTTGCAGTTCTTTCCCCAAGATGAGCAGAAATAGAACATGTTAAGCGCTTGAACAATCAGGAGCTCCCTCCTCCCCATCCTTCAGACAACACACAATGTAAACTTTGAGCTCAACTTTCTGAAACTCTTTTTTCTTTTCTGAGATGACAATCTAGAATCCTGCAAGCAATGCAGATAGAATGGCATTATATTTTATCACCTTCTCAGTTTGGAAAGACAAGTATTTTCAGGGTAGGCCTCGTTCTTCTGTCTCAGAGAAAAGGGTGTCCAGACTGCAGCTATATGAGATGATGACTAATAGTGTTATTCTCAGTGAAGTGATATAAAGACACAGCTGCCTTCCACTAACCTATCTCAGTTCTTTATTTCTTCACCTTTTATCTCATGTTCAGTTTTTCTCTAACAACAGCCTTAATCTTTCCAACAGTTTAATTCTTTCCCTTTTTAAAAATCACTCCCATGTCCTTTCTAAATCTTTTCTCCAGTCCTTCAACTACTTTGCTCTGCCTTAATCTATTAATGCAAATGTTGCATGCATATAGATCATGTATGATCTGTACATGTAATCATGATTTTAAACTAAGACCTTTTGCATAAAAGCGGTAGAAAAGTTTAACAAGTGACAAAGTCAACTACTATTCAAGTTTGCCTTCTCTGTAACTTCAGCACCAGCTGCAACATAAGCCTCAAAACCAGAGGACAAGAAAAACAGAGGACTAGTTTTCATACCTTAGAAACAACTGCTGTTCAGAAGATGAAAGCAAGCAAGCTTTTCAAAGGTACATTTACAGTAACAGACACATCACCCCTCATCCTGTTCCTCAGTGGTTCCATCAACCATACCTGAATGTACATTATGTCAATAAAATTCTACATATATCATTGATTTTGTCTATTACATGCATGCAATGAAAAAGGAACTTAACAAATGGGGGAAGGGGTGACTGAGAAAAGTAATTCTCTTTCCAACCTGAGGAAACTTTAGACAAATTTGCCTTTGATAATCGACTGAACAAGCTGCACTGCAAGCATCAAGGGATGGTGCAGGGATATCTAGCAGGTGCTGCAGTTTATCACAAAACCGTCTAAAATAATTGGAAGTGACAACCAGCACTACCACAAATGATTTATTAGTCTTTCACTCAGCTTTTCAGCTTCCTCAGGGCCAGAATAAATAATTTACCAACTCTGTATCTTCCAATCATTAATTCTTCCCTGTGCATCCAAACTACATTTAACTCTGCTGGGTTCAGTGGAATTAAAAACACAATATGAAGACTTTTTCCCCCCCAAGTATAGTATTATCTGACTTTATCTAAAAGTAAAATTGTCAATCAAAATTTGTATTGGTGATAGAAGGGATTAGAGCTAGCTACTAAAGTGAAGTTACAAAATATCTGCAGAATAAAATGAAAGCTAAACTGATGAGATATCAACAATGAAACGCTCCCAGGGGGTCAGGCGTGTTCTCAAGATATGAGGTACTGATAGTGTCTGAAGATATCGATGAGCATTGTTTTCCTGATCCATAAACGAACATTACTTACAGACAAACATCTTACAAGTCCCACATGGTAAATGCAGGATGAAAACACTGGAAAGGAAACATTTAGAAAATAAATGAAAAAGGAGATGTGTGCAAAATGAAAGGATTAAATGTGAACATAATGACTCTGTAAAAAGGCAATACTTTCTGAAGAAATACACTAAAGATACAAGATTTACTAATGCCCTTGTGTTCATAGCACAAAAAAAGGAATTAAAAAAAAGAGTATTGTAAAAGGCAGAATTAGAAAACAGGAGTTCAAAATGGTATAAAACCAAAGTACATTTTCAAATTTAAAAGAGAATATATAAGGTACCATATTCCTATTAATTATGTAGAGAAAACACAGAGAAAACAAAATCACACCCTAAATCCATTTTTGATGTAAGATAGTCTTCTCTCATTAAATCAGCATCTATGATTAAAACCAAGATGATTTTTGGTACATAATGTATTGCATTGTTAGAGCAGCATCTGTTTGTTGCACAGCAACACATTTTTCAGCTTTAAGAAACTGTACTGACATAGAAGAAACAACCTAGACTTTGAAGATACAAAAATATTTTTGCTTCCAAAACCATTTTGTACTAAAGGGGTTAATAACAATAATGTGCTAATATTCTGCATTCCAAGAGGAGTCTTCAAGCAGTTGGAAACATACAGAAGAATTTCATGGTACTAACAGCTTTCTTTCTGTCCTATGGGACTGAGACAACTCAAACTTTTAAGTGCTTACAAGAAAAGCTCTGTAAAGCTATGAAGGCTAATCAATAGGGCTTTCACCAAATGATAATACAATCTGAAATAAAATAAATTGGCCATAACAAAAATGCCTTACCCTTTTTCTCAACATTAATCTCAATACAGAGAAAAGTACAGCCCAAAACAGCTGACATAAAAATATGTTATCACACTGCTTTTAACAACACAAAAAGTTTTCACAAACACAGGAAATTTACATTAATTTATTTGAAAGCAGTTATCCTATGTATTTCTCAAATCTCAATTGTCGTATTTAGTAAGACTGTAAAATCTGTACTCCAAATTTTACTCTGTAGTAGGGTATTTCCTTTCTTCATTTAAAATGCAAAATCTTCTGCAACCAACCATGCACAAGCTGAAGTCAACCTCCCAAAATTTCCAAGAAAATGACACTGTTAAAAGGGCTGAGTAATTTCGTCACTCTGACAGGGGATGTTTTAAAAAACCAAAATATTTTTTTAAATGCAATACTGTAAATAAAACAAAAGTTGGAGAAACTAAATCACAGGCTAGGTATTGGTATCTATGCTTTCCTCACAAGCTGGGCCAAAAACACCTTCAAAAACCTTAGGTCTCAGTAGACAGAGGGAAAGTACTCTGGGAAGCCTACCAAAGACCAAAATATACTTGATCCCAGCATCATTAGGCCAAATGTCATTTGCCATTGCAGTCAGTTATCTAGATTTATAAGAAAGCATTTACTATTGACAAATTAAAAAAAAAAATTACAAAGTAAGCTGCCTGTTCCTTACAGAGTACAGACATGGGTCCTATAAATGAACAGATCCAGGAAGCTGTTTTGTCATCTAACTTCTGATGCCAATAGTTATGGCATCTTTCTTGAACAAGTTCAAGTACTTTTTCACTTGGAGAAAAATGACTCATAAAAAAACCAAACAAACCCAAACCAAAAAAGCCCCACCATAAAAATCTGTAGAGTCTGTTCATACTCTTAGGCGAAAGTGTTTGGAAGTGACAGCTGGTCACAGAAAATAATAGGCTAATCAGAGGCTGAAGTAATTCTGGCAAGAAAAAGGATTCAATATTTGATCTTTTACTGATTAAAATGCAATTATAGCTATTGATATGATCGTAGACTCTCAAAATGACCTCTCTCACACAAAAATGATTTAGTATTGTTTTAAGTAGTCTTTCTTCAAAGGTTAAATAAAAAATTGTCTGAGATTAAAAAATGGGGGTGAGAAGGATCAAGCCCAAGGAGGAGAATAAATCAGCCTTAATATGTGCAATTAGAAAGTTTCACTGAAATCTTTGCTGCCTGCAGAAGAATACAAAGTGTACAAGAAATTCTCATACATGGTTTTCAGCATAAAAGCAACTAACTGCATTTCTTCATGCTCCTATCAGTTCTGGGTCTATCTACAGCCAATAATGCCTGCTTTAAAGAAATGTTCCTAAGCGAGTACTGGGTAAATTCATATTTGTATTTATCCCAAAAGAAGTACCATGTAGGCAAATGTCAGTTTTGACAAAACATCCTCACCTAAGGCATAGGTTCACAGATTTCCTCAGTCACTCTTGGTGTGATTTTTCACCTCCATCAATCTAGTTTCCTTTCCTCACTTTTTTTCATCACAGCTATTTGTACATTCTGACAAAACCTTGAGGAAGAAGAAAGAAACACTCTGTTTTATCTGTATTTACCATTCAGTAAATCTGTCATTTCCACTTTATCAAAAGGAAGTGAGGCAGAGAGGGGCCACAGAGCGTATGTGGTGGTGAGTTAAGGATTGAACTTGTCATCTCCTGATTCCCACAGCAACACTTTCTGAAGGTATACAAATCAACAGTGCATCCATCATTACCATTTTGGCAGAAAGCATAGGCTCAACCTCCAAGATTCTCCAGAGCTGCATTTCAACCTGAGCTATCATAAACCATTTTCTGTCCACTACTACAAAAAACACAGCAACCTACAAGGTATGAAAGGTAAGCCAAAGTTATGAATTCTGTTGAGTACATTTCTCAATAGGACCCCTAAACAACACATTTCCAAGAGTGAAACACACAACAGAGAATTTTATTTAGGAAAATGCTAAGGCAAGCTCTACAATGTCTGTAAAAATCCACGCAAGCTATTAAGTACCTGGTAACTTTTTGACCTAAGTTAAGGTTAAAATCCAGTATCTGAACTATCCCTAGACATTGACCTAACCTCTGAGACATTGAATTAAGTGTAAGAAAGGTGTAAAACCTGCAGAAAACTCTAGGGAAAAGAAAACAAACACACAATGCAAACCCAAGAAGTTCACTCCCAGGGGTTTCATCAAAGAAAGTCAACTACATCAACTTAGAAATACTTAACAAAAAATTTGCAAAAATGGCCCCTTTTCCCCCCTTCTTTTGAAGGAGGCTACTTTTGTTTTATTTTTAGTTTTAATGTTTAAATCACTCAACTGGTCAGCCCAGTTAAACCAGCAATGTGTAAAAGTCTAATTTTCAACCCAAAGAAATCATTATCAGAGCTCAGACATTCAGGTTCATTTTTCTGCAAAGTCTGTTTTTCTTTCCACATATATTTGATCATCCTCAATGACTGAAATAGATGAAAAAAATTGAGATTAGATAGGAAGTGACATTACATAGGGGAGTATGACATTAGCTCAGACTTCAGCTAAGGGGTCAGCAGGGTTCACTGAAAAAGCTTTAAACTAGATTTGAAGAGGGACATAGCCAGGCTTCACAGACCTGAGGTGTGAGAAGGGAAACCTATAGCAACCACCAAAGTAGCAAAACGAGGCTTAAGAGAGGATACCATCAGTGAGTACAAGAATCCAAAGCCACAACCACAACACAGGATGAGAGGGTGCCCCTTTTCATTCCCACTAGGATATTGACATGATCAAATACTTCATTGTTGTAAGGCAATGCAAGCAGTATGGGAAACAAACTGGAAAAATAAGACCTGTGTGCAATCACAGGGCTTTAGTCTCAATAAGATTACAGCGATATGGAAGGAGAGCTCCTGACTGGAATGTTGTAATGTTGGACTACATGCGTTTTAGGACACACAGATCAGGAAGGAGCTGTGGTGAAGTTGCCCTCTATGTGAGACATAGAAAGCATTCAAACACATGGAAAGCATTCAGTTCTGTCTTGGGATGGATGATGAGTGAGTTGAGAGCTTATGGGTTAAGATAAAAGGGCAGACTAGCACAGGTGACACTGTTGTGGATGTTTGCTACAGGCACCTGATCAGGACAAGGAAGTGGATGAAGCCTTCAAGAGGCAGTTTCAAAGGTACAGGCCCTGATTCTTGTGGGGGTCTTAAACTACCCTGAGGTATGCCAGAGAAGGAACACAATAAAGTACTAACAGTCCAGGAGGTTCCTGGAAAAGCACTGATGACAACTGTGTCAGACAGGTAGTAGAGGATCCCACAAAAAATGATGTGCTGGCTGCTCAGCCTTATACTAAAAGGGAATGCCTTATTGGTGATGGGAAAGTTGAGGGCAGCCTTGGTTTCACTGACAAGAGCAGACTTCAGGAATCTCTGACCCAAGAGACCAGGGTAAAGGAATGTTGGAAGGAAGGCTTTTCATTGGTCAAAGAGAATTGGGTTAGAGAACAACTAGGTAAAGCTGACATCTACAAGTCCAGTGGACCTGATGGGATGCATCTAGGAGTGCTAAGAGAGCTAGAAAACACCACAGCTAGGCTGCTCATGGTCATCTCTGAAAGGTCATGACCATCAGGAGAGGTGCCTGAAGCCTGGAAGAAAGCAAATGTCACCCTGGTCTTCCAATAGGGCAAGAAGGAGGACCCAGGGAACTACAGGCCAGTCAGCCTCACCTCAATCCCTGCGAAAGTGATGGAGCACCTCATTCTGGAGGCCATCTCTATCCACATGGATGACAAGAAGTGATCACGAGTAGTCAGTGTGGATTCCCTGAAGGTAAATCATGCTTGACCAACCTGACTGCCTTCTGTAGTGAAACAAATGCCTGGGGGGATGAGGGGAGAGCAGTGAGTATTGTCCACCTCGGCTTCACTTTCAACATTGTCTCTCACAACATCCTCATGGGCAAACCCAGGAAGTGTGGACTGGATGAGTCAACAGTGGGGTGGATCGAGAACTGGCTGAACCTGAGAGTTATAATCAGTGGCACAGAGGTCAGTTGGAGGCCTGTCACTGCTGGTGCTCCCCAAGGTTCAATGCTGGCCCCAGTATTGTTTAACTTGTTCATCAGTGACTTGGATGAAGGGGCAGATGCCTCCCCAGCAAGATCACTGATGACATAAAGCTGGGAGAAGTGGCCAATACTCCAGAGGGCTGTGCAACACTTCCGAAGGACCTGAATAGGCTGGAGAGATGGGAAGGGAAGAACCTTCTAAAACTCCAGAAAGGCAAATGCAGGTTCTTGTACCTGGGGAGGAATAACTCCATGCAACAGCACAGGCTGTGGGCCAATCTGCTGGAAAGCAGCGCTGCAGAAGAGTAGCTGGGGGTCCTGGTGGACAGCAAGCTGTCCATGAGCCAGCAATTTGCCCAAGAAGACCAAGGGAATTGTGATGTGCATTAGAAAAAGAACAGTCAGCAGAGCAAGGGAGGTGATCCTGCCCCTCTACTCAGCCCTGGTGGGGACACACCTGGAGGGCTGCATCCAGTTCTGGACTCCTCTCAGTAAAAAAAAAAAAGACATGGAGTCCTGGGGAGAAGGTCCAGCAGAAGGTGGCAAAGATGATTAAGGGACTGAAGTACTTCTCTAATAAGGTAAGGATGAGAGAGTTGGGCCTGTTCAGCCTCCAGAAGAGATGACTGAGAGCAGACCTAATTGATATACGTAAGTATCTGAAGAGGGTGTCAAGAGGATGGAGCCAGGCTTTGTTCAGTGGGGCTGAGCAATAGAACAGAGAGGTCATGGGCAGAAACTGATGCACAGGAAGTTCCACTTGAATATGAGGAAGAACTTTATGAGTCACCAGATGTAATGGCACATATGCCATGTGCCCTAGGATGACTCTGCTGGAGCAGCAAGGTTGGACCAGATGACCCATTGTGGTTCCTTCCAGCCTGGCTCGTTCTGTGATTTGAGTAAAAAATTTTATTATTTAGTAGTAGAAGCAGGCCTTGTTCATGTTTTCCACATATTGGGGGATATCCAGCCCATCCATGAAATAAGGCAGCTATAAGTATATACCAAAACCAGCATACGCTATGATCTTTTCTGCATTCTGCAAAAACAAACATCACACAAACCACTTCATTTTGCTACTTCATACAACAAATAAAAGACACAGTAATTTTGCAGTGAAAAATCACTCTCTATGTAACGAAATGCCCAGACTTAGGGAGCAACATACTCTCATAATCAGCATAACAAAGGCAGCACAAGAGAAAGCAACTCAACTTCTAATCACGTTTTAGCTAACAGGTTGGTAGACACAACCATATGGAACAAGTAACACCTCTTATCTGAATGAATGGAATGCACTTCAGCTGTGTGTTTGCTGTTCTTAAATTATTAAGATTATGGGTGCACTATCTACTTGAGAACAATATAAGAAAACCAGAACATTCCAACTCTCAAAGCTCAAAAACGTTCAAACACGAGGTCTCTAACATGCTTTAACTGTTCAATTCTAAAACCTTCAGAAAGAAAAAAGATATACCATCAAAATTCAGTTGTAGTTGTAACAAAAATATTTTAAAAATGTAACTGAAGGTAAAAAGCTGAAAACGACTGAACATCAGAAAATGAAACCTTGCATCACAGGGCTTATGACAATCCCACCATGTGGCCCCTTCCTCCTCCAGTCTTCCTTCCATGTATTTAATAATCTGTTAGCAGAAATTTTCGTGGAATTTGCTGTCAAAAAGAAATAGTGAGGATGATCATGTTTTCACAGAAGCAATGTTAATAATGCATGAGGAAATGCAAAATATTTAGTTGCAATTTTCTGAGCTATTTAGCAAAATATTCACTAATCTTTTGCTTCATATACAGTATTTGGGTAAAAAATAAATTTCTAACTAATCAGATAAATTCCTAATATGAATTAAGCATGTAATTATTCTTTTAACTTACTCCATATAGTCTCCCTTTCTCTCTTCTGAAAAGGAACTATTTTTTCTTACCTGTACCAATCAAACCTCTCAGTGGAACAGTCCCTTGGGCAACACTCCTTACAACTGCCCTCACATTTGCAGGACCTGCTCCTCCTTGTGCAGTTTAACCTTGTCCAGTTAAAAGAACAACATAGCATGGATCAAGCAATCCAGAGGTTTTCTGAAGTGCGTGGACCACAAGTTCATGACACAAATTATTAAGGAACTATTGAGGGGAAGACTTTCTGTTAGATTCCATACTTACACACAAAGAATAACAGGTTAAGGATATAGAAGGTGGAGACAAACTTAGCTGCAGTTAGCACAAGATGGTGGAATCCTGCACCCAGAGAGGAGGTAAGAAAGAAAAAAGCAGGATCATAAGCCCAGACTTCAGCAGAGGAGACTCTGACCTGTTTGAGGATCTGCTTGGAAGAATCACATGGCAGATGGTTATAGAGAGAAGGGTCCAGGAAAACTTAATTGTCAGGGATGTCCTCCTTCAACCTTAAGAACAGTACGTGCCAAAAACCTTGAAAATGAGCAAATGCGGTAGAAGACCTAAAAAGCTGAACAAGCAGCAGCTGGCAGAACTCAAATACAAGAACAAATCATACAGGAGATTGAAGCAGAGACACACAAACTGGGCTGAAGCCGTATGTGAAGGGGTGTAGAGATCACAGCAGAGTCCCAAGGACCTCAGCAAACGAAATGCCACCACTCTATTCTTCTACTGAAGAATAGCACAAAGGAGAATCCATGGATTTACAAGCTGGTCAGCCTCACATCGATCAGCAAAAACAATTACACCATGTGCCACACTAAAAGCTGAGAGTCAAGGATCTGCAGATCTTTGCAGAAAAGAACTCAAGCATTCTAGTGAACACCATGCTGAACATGAGCCAACCATGAGTACTCACAGCAAAAAAGGTAAAGATCATTAGAGGTGTTTAACTGGAAAGTCAAGGGAGGTGATTCTTCCTCTTTAGACAGCACTGGTGATATCCTTCTGGAGTACTCAATAGAGTTTTGGGCTCCCCAGTATAAGACAGACAAGGACTTACTGCAGTACACCCAGCAGAGGGTCTGAAAGATGATTAAGGGTTTGAAGCATATGAAATACGAGCAGATATTGAGAGAGCTGGGACTGTTCAGCCCATAGAGGAGAATGCTCTGGGGCTTTTATCTATTTCTAGACATTTCTGATGGGAAGGAGTGCAGAAAATTGAGCCTAATTCATTTAAACAGCAACCAGTCAACAGACAAAAGTTAATGGATATGAATGCAAGGAAACCAAGTTAAAAATACAAACAACTACTTTTACTTATAAGATAATCAAAGACTGGAACAGGTTGTGAACAGAACAGTTGTGAAGGCTCCGTCTTTGCAGATATTCAAAATCCAACGAGACAACCTCCTTAAGAACCTGCTCTAACTGACCCTGCACGGAGATAAGAGGTTGCACTAGATCTCTAATGGAGTCTTCTGACCCTAAATATTATGTGAATCTGTAATTTGATTTATGGGAAAGCATAAAAGGTTTTGCTCAAGTTATTTGTATACAACACTAGCATTAAAAAAATATCTACACATTTTCAAATATTGTCAAGCACATTATTTTTCTGTTGTTTTTTAAGGGTCTGAAAGCATCATGTGAACAAAACACTGCACTTGATAGCATGATCTTAATGAAATAATTGCATAAAAATATTTCTTTGACATAAAAATATACATATTCACATGCATTGACACATATCTTGAATCTACCATGAGTTTTGAAATCAGAGGGTTTGAACAGTCATTCATGTTTGTACCAGAACAGCAGAAGAACTGGAAAGAAACGTTTTGTAGGGAAAAATTTAGGTAAATGTTGAAAACCAAAGACCTACAAGATGGAAGAACTAATAGAGGTGCATATGAGAAAAACAGCAAAATAAAATTTGAATTCTTGTATACAGGATGTCAACTAAGCCTTATAAATTGTGCATACATTTTTACCTTAAGACAGCTTTGGAATGCTGAAGAAACAATGCATCACAGGGAACTTACGTAAGAAAAACCCTATCATATTGAGCCAAACAACTAATTCTTTTTTCCAACAATACAGGCTTTTTTTCTGCATTATTTTGTCTGGTGTCGAGAAGTTTTTAAAACAATGCTGTACTTTCTGAAGAAGATCAACAACAGTAGAAATGAGTAAATTAGAGTTAAAAGTAGTAAAACACATAATTTGCACTCCTGCTGTTGTGAAATACAGACAGAGAACTTTAAAGAGACAGTAAGTAATTAATACCAGTGCATTTCATGAATCTGGCAGCAGTACTGTTCTTACCACTCCTAAGAACTGGGTCTGAGTATTGCTTCATGACTGCCTCCTACCCCCTTGAACTGTCTTTTTTTCACTCCTTCCTTGAACTAGCACTAATGTAGTAAGATCAGAAAATTAATAAAGTTTAAAACCAACATAGCAAAAGAATGCCTATATGCACAACCAGCAGACCGCATAAAAGTGGTGATAGCACAGGGTTAGGGAAAGGAGCTTAGCAAGGCTACCTTCTTCAGTACCTGAAGTGGTTCTCCCAGAGTCATCATTATTATGCTTCAGTTTAGACGGCAGAGTAGTATTTATTCAAACAATAACTAACCAATCTGTCCCAGAACAAAGGTAGCTGAAAAAGCACTTAATATTGATCTAGAAAGGATAAAATGCTCATGTTATCCATATTATTTGCATTTTAAGTGAAAGCAAAATTAGTGACTCAGTAGTAGCCAGAGTATTTTTAAATTCACTTGCCCACATAAACGGAAGTTGCCAAAATAATTCTGATTTTGCAAACTGAAAGCAAGGTGCAAAACCTCTCCTAAAATAAATGTGCAAAGAACCAGGAACCTCTGGTTCCTACTTTAAGAACCTACTTTAAGATTTGAATGCTTTACAGGAAATAAAAAAAAGAAACACGAAAACCACTAATCTTTTGGGTTCTTTTACTTTTAAAAAAATTAGTCCTTTTAAAATGTTTTCCATAATTTCCATTAGCAACAACTGCGAAAGCCGAGCCGCATCTCCGCCAAAATTGCAAACTTACACTTTATTGGTTTGCATTTAGCTATTTAGCAATATTGGCTTCCTGAGGTCAGCTTAATCCCATAATTAACAGTTTTGTATCATTAATAGCCCTCTGAAGGGCTTCTCATTATGTCACACAATCTTTTCATACCATTGGTTCACAGAGCAAAATATCTACCTTTTTGCTTCTGAATTTTTCTGAGCTCTGCTCTGTCCCAAGGCACCACCAACACATTCACCTTGATTCTCTCAAGTTAAATGACTGTAATGAACTCAGTTCAAGATCAAGATTCTTCTTCCGTAAGGACCAGACTAAGCCTTCCTTTGGAAAGTTAATCTAATTTACCCTTTTTCTACAGTGCTGACATATACCTTAAAGCAAGACGACCAAAACAGTCCTATGGTCAAGATTATCCAGTAATTTTAAAAAATCACCACTTTAAATTTACAGAAAGAAGTCAGAAAAGAAAAAGGGAAAAGATCTTTCAAAAACAGCTGTAGCCTGTAAAAGAAATTAGCATGAATGACTGTAGGGAAAATATCAGCAATAGACTTTGAAGAAATTTGGCTTGGGTCACTGAAAAGAAAACAGAGGCAGATGCTAGGCTGCCTAGCCCAGGTCACTGCAGGGAGAACAACAGCTGGTTATGCAAGTCTTGCCCAGGACTCAGAGTTGGTGCTTGATTCTGCTGTGCAATTACTCAATACCTCCTTGATGATTTTAGTATAGGAGAAAAACTGAAGACAAGATGGATTTTTCTTTTTTTTTGGGGGGGGGGGGGGGGAATGGAGCTATGACAAATTGAACCATTTATTTAGTAACAATACTTCTGTGTATATCTCACAAAAAAGTTCAAATGTGGACTGGCTACACAGATTTTCTTCTGAAATATAAGAAAGAGTTTTTTTAAGTGCTCTACCAAGTTATCAATATTTTAACATCTCTCTTAAAAGCTGTTTCATAACAATGCAGACACTCTGAAGACCATCTGTATTCACTCCATATTAACTGTAGTACATTTTAAGACATTTTATTTTCATGATCAAACAGGAGTAAGAAGAGGGAGTGTCCTCTGATCACTGTATCCGCAATCACTTTTAGCTGAGAGTTAAAAAGTTCCGTTTTATAACCTACCAAGCAATGTTCAATTCAACTTAGGGGAGTTGCTCATCCACCCAAGGCTTTTATTACAACCTCTACCATTGTAATTTCTGGATTATGTTACAGGAAACCGAACTCACATTACAGATACTCGTAAGCAAAAGGGAATTTTTAAACTGAATTTTTCCATGATTGCCCAGCTCACCATTTCATGACTCATGCATTCCTTCCAATCATATTATTCATCACTCCTTTTCATGAAGGCAAGAAATTATAAATGATTACCATCTTGATTTGTCTGAGCACAGGAAAAAAATATCTTTAGAATCAATGGACAACACTACTCCATAGATCAGCTAGTTATTCAAAATATGTTTCACTAAAAATGCAGAATACGCCTTCAGATGTGCCTGTAGTTTTACTAATTGTTCCAAGAATGTACAGCATGCACGTGCATACAATAAAGGCTCTCACTAAGAAAGAGTTTTAAGAATAGGACTTTTTTTAGGTGATTAAAGAGAAACAAAAGATTTAATTTTTTTTGAGATTCTTACCAAAATAAACTTCTTAATTCCAAGTTATTCATTCCCAGGTAGTACAGGTATTTATTAAGAACAAGTAGGCATAGCAAGGCAAACAAAACTGTTCAGAAACTGTGAAAGAAAATGTTAAGAAAATTATCTTTTAAACCAACTAAAAAAATATATCTTAGATACACCAGGGCAAGGAGTTTCCTAGCAGAGAAACAAAAACAAACTGTATAGAAAATGAACTGTATAGAAACAGAAAAAAGTAAAAAAGTGAATGGAAAAGTTTAAATCATGTGAATTTCATGCTGAAGCTTACTATACAAAAGTTAAGTTTTGTACTACTAATCTAAAAGCTTTTGTATGAAATGTTGGAATTGAGATAAGTATATTTAAATGGGCCCGTCCCAGACGCCTTGGATCTGGCAAATTCTGGTCAAGTGAAACATGGTACTAACTACACACATACTGTGACACAGAGAAACATGAGAATCAATATAACAACAATCAAGAAAGAAAGAATAATAAAGCTCTTCACACTTAACATTTTTGCTGGTTTTGTAACTACTGTAAGGGATGTTTTTTATGTTTGCTTATCCTCACAACAGCATAAGGAATGTTAAATCCAGCTATAACCATATATCCAATGCAAGTGCCTGGGATAAACAAATAGCCTAAAATTATTGTTGACTAAATATAATGCTGTAGAGAATGTATTCTTCATCTTAAGTGCTACTATCCGCTTGTTATAAGCTACACCTGAATGTTTACAAGATCAGAATTTCAGCCGATAGGAAAAACCTACTTCAATAAAGTCACCACACAGGGCATAGCCTTCTTCACTGAACTTCTTGCCTCTTCACTGTATCGCCAGTAAGATGTTAGAGGCTCTTTCTGCTAGGCATCTTTATGCACGTGGTAAGATATCATACCCACACATGGCAGGACAAGGTATGCTGGTGGTATTCTACAAGCATGCTAACTTCATGCAAGTAAGGGGCAGTTACGCTAGAAAAAATGATTTTTAGCTTCTCTCAGCACTGGAGACAGAATGAACAAGACTACGATACTCTGACTACTACCACACTGCTAGTAAGTTGCATCCAAGGTAGATGTGTCTTGTCAGTGTAGACAAACTTGCAAAGTGCTCCCTATCTAGATATCACCAAACTCATTAAAACATATTTCAATAAGAAACAGAATCAGCAAAAACATTTGGGATTTGAAGCTGATAAACTCAACAAGCTATATTTCTCAAGTTGCTAATCATCTTTTAGGTGCTACCCATTCCCCACAGTTAACATAAATAAAAAATTCCCCACCAACTATTTTGCCTAAAGTTTATATAATATTCACTACCATTACTGAAATATAACTAGTTACTGTAGGTCTCATGAGGATTTATTTTACTGCCTGCAAAATAGGAGGCATTTCCTCTCCCGGAAATACACCACAATACGTGGACAGTTTACGTCAGGTGACTTTATGAATATCCTACAGAAGAAGTGAGAAGGGGAGATATTGTAAAATAAAAAATATTAGATTGCAGTTTACACTATGAACATCTGAGAAGCCATGTTTTGCATAAAAATACAAAACAATGATAACAGTGCAAACAGAAAAATTTACAATGTGAATGTTTAATGATGCAGACATACCTTTTAAAGTTCTTTCAGATAAAAAGGTAACATCTTTCCTACCGTGAAAACTATGTAAATAAAAGCACAAATATTGTTGTAAGTAGGTAGATATTTTGATAATATAATAGAATGATTCAACTCTGTAATTGCTCTCAGATGTCCAACACAAAAGACCCTGTGCTCTTAATAACCCACTGTTTATACCAATATTAAGCCTGATTCCTACCATCATAATATTGCTTACTATAGTTACACCATTTCTCTCAAATTCTCATCTTCCTATAGCTGCAGCCTCCCTGTGTGATCCTTAGTTTGAGTCAGGAACAACTGCTTTTTCCTTCTGGACCATGCTGTAGAGTGCAATCGTGGACTAGGCCTGGTAATGCCTTGCTGATTGTACCTATCCCTCTTGCCGACATTCTCTTTCTAGGCAGTGCTGCAAAGATTTTTCTGTGAAACACAAAGAATTTCTACTAGCTTGAGGCTTCTTGTTTTGATAGTTTTTTTTAGCCAAGGTCTTACTAAGATCCATATTTCATGTGAACTTATATTTTAAATAATGTCTGCAAGATCTCTTTTTAAAATATGAGACTTTCATCAATGTCAGCTCTGATCAATCCTACATCCTTTAATACAGACTTCCAAAATGCCTCGCAAAGCAGCTTCCCTATAAAATGAAACAGAACTTGAATATTCATTTTACAAAGCCAAGGCATATGTTTGGTCACAAATACTGGATTATTTTTCTAGTATTTCTTTCTTTTTAAACTTGTAAAGTTTGATTTGAGAGAGTGCTGATCCCCATTCTGTGAAGCAAGCTAGCATCATTAGGATGACAAAATCAAGTCTTATTGTGGCAAGAAGAAACATCATTTAGTGTCAACAACACACTGCTATTGATTTGAACTCCTCCTTGCCTCACGGGTGAAATAACAAGCTCCTACACACAGACTCTCTAAGCATACCAATAGAGGAAAGAGGCAAGAAAAATACTAAAAATGGCTGTATTAAAGATACAACAGGAAATATGTGAGTCATGAGATGCAAATTCTTTTATCTGTATGAAACAAATTGAAGAAGAGCTTAATATGGCTTCTGCAATTTCTATGGAGTTAGATTAGAACAGAAATATACCTACCAATAATATACCAGATTTAGGCTTCCCAACCAGTATCTCCTAACTGTTCAACACTCTCTGTAAAACAAGTCAGCTTCATGTTCATTATCTAATACTTACTAATCATTTTTTCTAAAATGTTGCCTTATTTTAGCATCCTGGTTCACCATTTCAGCAGAAATTATCCTTTAACAACACTGGTAGGCTCTCATCAAAGCAGAGCTAAGAAACTGTCAACATAGCCAGGTTGACTCTTTTCCTATTTCTGAACAGACTCTAATTCAGGAAAAAAAGTATCTTTCTTTTAAAAAAGATACAAAAAAGAATAAACCCATGGTCATGCAACATCAGTATAAATACCACTCTGCACAGTGCCCTGGTTTTGGTTGCAACAGAGTTCATTTTCATCCTCAGGAGATGGTACAGAGCTGTATTTGGGATTTAGGATGAGAATAATGTTGGTAACACACTGATGTTTTTGTTGTTGTTAAACAGTGCTTAGTCTAAGTCAAAGGACTTTTCAGTGCCTCATGTTCTACCAGTGTGGAGGTGCACTAGAAGCTGGAAGGCAGCACAGTCAGAACAGTTGATCCAAACTGGCCAAAGGGATATTCCATACCACAGAACATCATGGCCAGTATATAAACTGGGGGGAAGTTGACCAGAAGAAGCCAATCACTGCTCAAGGACAGACACAAGCTGGGGGACAGTCAGCAGGTTGTGAGCAATTTCTTTTTTTTTTCAATTGTTTTTCTTGGGTTTTATCCCTCCTCTCTGTTTTCTATCTTCTGATTACTATTATTATTATATTTTACTTTCTTTCACTTTTTATTTCAGTATCTCTTGGGTTTTATTATTTTCCAATTCTACTCTTCATCTCATCAGGGCAGAGAGGGGAGTGAGTGAGGAGCTACAAAGTACTTGGTTGCCAGTTGGGTTAAACCACAACACACATCAGCAGCTCCTTTTTTAGAACTTAAAAGCTATGTATTTAAGCAAATCGGCAAACTAAAAAATGTAGTGAGATGAAATAACTGCTTGTGTTGTCTAACAACACCCAAAATTTTAGCTAATTTCAAACATTTTTGAAGCATCAAATTAGCATGTTAGAATTCCGTATTCTATCTCAAAATATGAACAAAGTAATACACACGGCATAAAAAATTACTTCAAGATAACTTCCTTGTTAAAAATACTTAAGTATGGAGAACAAAGCTATTTTCATACCACATCCAGAAAATGGATGAGGTGTGAAAGAAATCTCTTGTTTAATGTGACCTCTGGCTGTACTTTCACTTGTCATCATTATGAAGTAGCTACTCTCAGTGCCAACACATAAGCTGCGTTAGTTTATCCCATAACAGTAGTAGCACGTCTTTCAGGGAGTGTTTCATACTTCAAGAAACTGGTGGCAGAATGCACTGACAGCACTTACCTTTGTAGCTGCTTATAATAGGCCTTATTCAACAATAAGACCTCATTTACAAAAGGAAATAAGAGGGTACTAAATTTCAGAGAGCATATCGCATAAACTAGGATATGTTGAGGAACTCCCTTGGAGTTCTCAGCTTCAGTGAAAACATTCAAATAAGGAGAAATGTAAATTTCAGATTGGAACTCTGCCCCAAATAATAATATTCAAAGCTTTGTTACTGTGCACAGACCAAAAATACTGCATCATTAAGATCCGCAACATACTTGACTTTTCTTAACGCATGTAATTAAGAAAATATTTCTGGAAAGCAAATGAATTTGAAATTCAAGTAAGATTAATAGAAGAAATACAGCAAATTTACGTTTTATACAATGGTAGCAAGCTGCAGAATAAAAATCAGTAGCTATCATTATCTAAAGCTGTTCATCTAACACCACAGAGAGAAAAACTATTGATACATACTGTACACACATTTTTATCCATGTATATAAATCAAAGGAAACAGCTTCCTTTAAGGCAAGCATATGAAGATACTAAAGCAAGATACAAATTAAATATTCATACATTCAATATTTCAAAATAAGGAATTTGGATATACACATGCATAATTTAAGTTCTATAGTGAAACCTGTCTACAGAGGCCATTTCTACTGTATTTCAACAGCATTGAAACTTGAAATGTACAATGCAGCCTTTCCATGCTGTGTTAAAACTTTAAAGTATATAGTAATTCATTTCAAGCACTAAACATAGAATAAAGGCCACATTATGCACACGGCACTTCTGCAGAGGAACTGCTGCTTTGCCCTATTCATTACAGCTCTGAAACAGGGCTGTCAGTCCTGCAAGGTGTTTTCAGACTGCCTGAGGTACTCGCTGGGGACTGAGGCCAAATAAATAGGCAACTTCAGAAACAAGGTGGCTCACTGGCCCTGAAGAGCCCATCAATCAGAATTGACTCCAAGTCAAATTCTGATCCCAGGCACCAGTTTTAAACTCTGTTGAGCTGGTGCCCACACCTAAAGCCTGAAATTGGCCCTTACGCTGCCCTTACACAGTCCCTCAAGCCTCTATGGAGTAAAGATAGTATTTCAGACCTTTTTGATTGGCAGAGGAAAGGAACACAAAAACAGGTTTCACACCATGTTGTGCACTAGAAATGATTCTTTGTGATCACAGAACCTGAAAGTAGTTTCTGTACAATAACACAAGCACGTTAAATTTGAAGAGCTTATAATTCCCATGCATTCAAAAAACACTGGGAGAAAAAAAACCCCCTTTCTATCCACCCTCCTTCCCTCAACATGTATTTCCTTCTGTATGTGTCCAAAGATACCACCATTCCTCCCCATGTATTTAAAACCTTGCCACTGAGAAAGAACTCTCCATATGGGTTACTAATGTGAATATTTTATTTTCTTATTAAATGTTAAATGTATTAGTTCAATCATCAAAAGCCTCATTTTAAAAACATTCATTTTACTAGGACAAAAATATATGTTAACTTGAAGAAAAATTAAAGAGTTCTTATTAAGGGGAAATAAAACTACTCTATTTCTACACAGTTTAAAGTAGATGTTTATCTCTGCCCCTTAAAGGTCACTCATTTGATCTTGACACCTATGAAATAATAGAAGCAAAAGCTAAGTAAGTAAAAAGTGGTATTAAGGAATATAAAACTAAACAAAATTAGTATCTACATGGTAAATTACTTCATTGAAAACCATCTATGGATTCTGCAAAGAATATACTTTTGCCTTAGAGCTAGTACTTTAATTTTCAAGAACTAAGAAAAAAAATCAAAACTAGTCAGTAACAATGCAGCGTCGAAAAGCAATAAACTCAAAATTAAGTTATAAATAATTTAAAGCATGTCATGAAGATGTATTAATAATTCATCAGATAAATAATTTACTAAATAATCAAATAAATAAATAATGAAATACATAAATAAATCAGCAAATAAATAATTCTGCAAAATAACCTAAACAATAAGTCACTAAAACAAATGACAAACCTACAAAACTACAATGATTTTCTAAATTCTGATAGTTTTAAATAAACAAATGTATATAAACTAGATCAATCTTTGGTGGATAGAGAAATATTTTTCACTGCTATTGGTGAATTCCTGATTACACTGCACAAGGATACAATTTTAGATTTTACAAGAGTGCAGTTTTTCCCTTGTAAATTATTAACATGATTGCTACAATACATCCTGCTCTGTATTTTACATGTAATCCCTTTAGCTCATTTTTCCCCCCAAAAAATGAAAATCTCTTTACAACATTCTTAATTCACATATTCCTTTTTTTTTCCTGGGTGCAGTACTTACAACACTGCAATAGCCTTCTTGGTGGTTCTCTTATTGTCTTCTGCAAACCTTCAGAAGTTTTGCTGCAGGGGAAAAACAAGTAGAATAACCTTAATTATTACAGATGGTATCTCATTCATTAGCAGATGACAACATTTTATTTGAAAGCACAAGAAAAGCTGTTTTATAATTCTACAAAGCAACTTAATGTGAAACAACCATTACAGTTTGCAGACTACCGAAAGTTTTTAGAAGTCTTTGGTGGAACGAGTTCAAGCAGACTGAGGCCTGTTTCTTGTATTTAAGCTGACACACAATCTGTGCAAACTGGCACTAATTCAGATGTGAAGACAAACCATGAGAAGGACAAAATACTTGGCTGACATCTAATGTTATCCTTGATTTTGGAAGTTCATAGTCCTTGAAAGAATACAGTGAGATCATTTAATATCCACTATCTAAGTATATTCACAATTTAATTAGAATACTGCACTCCAATGCCAACATTGGTACCACAAAGGTCAAAATCCACTCTTCTCCTCAATTAATTTTCAGTCTCCATTTATTTTAATGAATAATATTGACAGTCACCACAGCTTTTTTTCAAAGTACTCTGCAAATATAACAGTTGAAGAAATGTGCCACAAGCGTAATCATGTTACCAACTTTTATCCGTTCCGTCAAAAAGGTTTATTTGCTTTCTTCCATAACAACAATTCATAGAGGGAAGAGCAAGACAGTTTTACAAACCATGCTACTGACATGGATTCATTATCTCTGTATGGACTACAAAAATTAAGGAATACAACAAACCTGAAGTTGTATATTGTATACATGCATGGTTTTTTGCTCCTTGTTTCAAACTAAGTCAGTGTGCAGTGTTGTTTCTGGAAACAGTAGCTCAAATTTCTGAAGGTGCTGCTGTACTTCAGCATTTAAAAGCATAAAGGATAATTTACTCCTAAAACTACCTGGGCACGTTATATTTAACAAGTCTCAAATTCTCTTTAGGGATTATAATAAGAAAACACTTTGCTTAATCATAAATTTTATATTTATCTTGGCTAAACACCCTCCTTTGGATAGACTGCCATGTTTTGTCAAGAAAAATCAACACAGTGGAAATGAAGTACTTGTTCTGTTGTGTGGTCATTCAAAAGAGTATGTAGAAGTAATGTAAATGTGCACCAGTGCTGCTGATAATTTCACGCTCTCATACACTCATTTCAATTTGCTTTAAAAAGGACTATTCCTCCTGGCTAAATATAGTCATCATGAAAAAGCATACCTCCCCTTTGAGCTAATAACACTGCAAGCCTCAAGACACAACAGTACAACAACTTCTATATTTTAAGGAACCTGAAGCACTTTCTACCCATAGTATGTGTTTCTGAAGTGGGACAAATGAGACTGGGTTTTTTTATTAACATATTCTCATTTAGTGTACAGATTTCTCTTTGAAAATGACAATACATTCCCACACCACATCTCTGAATCCCATCCAGCCCCCCAAAAAATCATATATATCCCAAATGTTTCTTTTTAAAAGCAATGGATCATTGTAAAAGCAGCCTATACTTTCACACATTAGAAGATTTTGACCATTACTGGGACGTACAATGGCTCTTGAGGTTCTGGAATCAGACCTTCTATAGGAAGAACCATTTAGTCACAGAGCATTCATCTCCAGTTTTGGAGCCTCTGGTAGCAGTGATTTTTCACCAATGACTTACAGTAGAGCTAAAACTGTAATTACATTTACTGACGTCTTAAACCCAAATTTTTTCCTTTTAAAATTGACTCATTTTTTAAATTACTTTCATGTTTAATTTGGGCTTCTAATCTGTGGTTACAGAACTCACCTCCTCACACAACTACTTCTGTCTAAGCTGGAGGGTCATAATTACCTGCTCAAATAAGACATGCAAATCATTAAAAGAGGGACACAAACCAGCCAATGACTTGGGATACTGCCACTTTTCCCCCACTTGCAATCACATGCAAATTCCACTCTACACAAGAGACAAAGACAGAAACTGAATTTGGTTCCCTTCCTCTCTTCTGCCAGCTGGTCCTCTTCCCCCCCAGCCCTCAAACATCATATAAGTGCCTTACGTCATGCACATGATGAGGAAGATTTGTCAACAGAAAACTAAAGCAGAAGACACTGATGTTCAGGTGTACTTCACAGAGAAGAACAACAAAAATCAAGTAATTGTGTGTTCTCTACTCTGCCCAGTCTGGGAAGCTGTGCCTCAACATGGAGGCTCCCTTGCTGGCACTCAAGTTAATTTGGGTGATAATTCAAGGAACTGGATTGTACCCCACAACTAAGAACAAATTTCAAATATTTACAATGGCAAAATTATAAATCGGGCACACAGTAAAAGGATAGAGCAACAAAGCTATTTCATTTTCCACCCTTTGATATTGCCACTATCAGAAAGTTTCTTAGTTTAAGGTACAAGTCAGACAAAAATAAACCACATACTGCTGCTTGTTTTCTTTGGGAAGCCATGAATATAGGAAACGGGGAAATTTTAGAAAGAGATTGCCATGTAATATCAAAATTTAGAATTTTTTTTTTAATACTCAGGAGTAAACACAGGGAGAAAGAAAAAGGCTGGACAGACCTGCTTAACCAGATTATACTAATGTAAGGTACTGACCACTATATTCTGACCCCACTTTTCAAGGATTCCAGGAATTGTTATAAAGTTACACAAAACACTTAGCATTATCAATGAAAAAAATTAATAAAAGAAACTTGCAATTGTTTATTATATATAGGAACTTAAATAATGCATACATATTTCAATACTGGAAGTTTCATTCTTGTGCCATAATTTACTCCCTCTATTTATTACAACTGATCAATTAAATTAAAGATTATCTGTTTGGCCCACTTCACATAGAAAGATACTTTTGTGACACAGTACAATACTTCAAAAATTTTATATGCTTCTGATTTTTTTATTAATAAAAAGTTAAAAAGTGGGTTTTTTACATCTTTATAAATCTAACTAAAAACTGTAAAAGTAAATCAGTCCTACAACGCTATAGGATGATTTCAAGTATGTTCTTAGTAAAAACTTGGAGTATTTCTGAATAACTTTTTAACCAGCTTCTTCCAATTGTCTCTAAGGTAAAAATCAATTCTAAAATATTGAAATGTAGCAAAATGTTAAATCCCAAACTACTGAATTAACTCCTATCAATACAAGACATAGCTCATTTGACTGTTATGACCCACATTTCCTAGTCGATTTTTAGATAAAAACAAGCAGATTATCAGCAAAGGTTTATCTCAAATTCCCACATGTACAGCATGCCACATTAAATATATGCAAATCAACCTCTTTCTCCTCTACTTTTTTTGAGATGACAACTCATATGACCTGAAGCCATGGTTAACGATTACAATTATTTGACTTTCATATTTATACAATCAGTCATCAGATATGCATGTTAATTGATTTTAACAGATATTTTATATTCTAATGATCAACAGTAAGTGTACATTTTACCAACTTCTTGATTTATAATAAAATAAAATTTATATCAGTTTTCACAATTAACCCTTCATTGCATTGATTTGAAGTATTCAGTGGGAACTTCTCAATAACATGTTAACCTGGAAGTACTCCAAACTAAGAAATCTTAATTTTGGTAGCAAAATTTAATTTTCAAAATACAGACATTCTTCTATTGTGTTTAAAATTTATTTAAACAATGTACTGTCAATTTATTAGAATTTATGAAAGATAACTTATACTTAATTGTACCAGATAGACAAGTAGTTTGAAGTTATCTAATATTCACATTTGGCCACTTAAAAGTTCATTCCTCTTTTTCAAAAAGCCTTAGTCATGCATTCCTAGATTTCAATAAGCCCTCAGATGTCATATATATGACAAAGTACAACACTACATTTAAGATCCTTATTTTTCAAGTTACACGCTTAAGGCCAAGTGGTTCCTCTGATGTCATCACTCAATATATTAACTGAACTGTATTGGGTTGGTTTTTTACATGGCTGAAAATTTAAACTTTGCAATTAAAATTTTATTTTGGACGGCCTATTTCTGGAAACATAAAACAAGAAATTAAAAATTGCACACATTTTCAAGTGAAGAATAGACTATCTCCTAAGATTATACAAAGTGCAATCATTACCTTCCACAATTAATAGTTGTTGTTCTTTAAGTCTATTCATATAAAAGAGTGGATATTGCATCTTACTCTCAAAGATCAGATCATGTCTTGTTCTGTAGAAGGGCTCTTCCAATTTAGGCCTTAATTGCTGTGGTACTAACTGATCATGCACCAATTTTGATAAAGCAAGAGCTGCTGCATCCCTTCTTTTAGCATATTTTAATACCAATATAGATATTTTAATTTCTGCAAAATGCAGAATTTTTCAATTTTCTAATAATAACTGAATGAAGCGCAGAGGCTATTCAGCTTTTATTCAGGTGAGCTTTGTACACTTCGAGTTCTGCTACAATTATATTTTTGTCTGGTAGTTCTAATTAATTTCAAGTGAGATTTATCCACTATGAGATTCTGAGACATTCTCCACAACAAAATGAGACACTAGCACACTCATGTAGATACACAATGCTTATTCAAGTTCTTGCAATGGACCAGGAACAGAAGAAACTCAAAGTCACATTGCACAACCATAAATAAGCACCTTACCTCGTAAAACACTCTTTAATGGACTTCTTTGATTTTTAAAAAGTCTTGATTTCACACTGAACATAATGAGAAAGTTAGTGATTATATGATGGGATTTTGTTGCTTACTTAATAGCTGTTTTCCTTAAACTAAAGTTTGCCAACATGACAAATACCAAGAAGGCAAATAAATACTCTTCCATCTTTCCCTTACTGGGCAACAACTTCTTGGCCTTCAACAGATCTTGATTTAATTCTGAACATAATGAGAAAGTCTGCAGGTCAGCAGAAAGAGGAAATACATTCTACTAGAATCACTAACGCCACCTGAACATCACAGATGTAAGTGCAGAAAGACTCTGGTTTCTCTTCTACAGTTCAGTGCTATGAGTTAACCACCATGAAGACTGGCTGTAAGGTTTATACTTTTGTAGCCAAGGCAGACCTTAAGGTCTTAAGATAAGGAAAGGTGAAGTAAAGATCCTATACTTGTATGTGAAACTCCAACATAAACAGACAGAAGAAAATAGTGGGAAATATAATATAATTATATATTAATATAATATTATATAATATATTTATATATTATTATATCTAATAAACTTAGAAAATAGATATAATTCCTAGTTTCTAAAAATGTTTTCTATCCCCTCTTCTCTTTGAACTTGACTGTTAAAAATTACAAACCTGGTCATGTCAGCTATGAAGAAAAACAAGTAAAATGTAACAATTACTTATGGGCTGACTGAGCCAAAGAAGTCCTAATCTGACTAATAAATACGGCACATTCATTTACATCACAGTAAATGGGGTTACACCAAGCTGCCAATCAGTCACTAGTGGGGTTCTTCAGGGCTCCATTTTAGGCCAATGCTCTTCAGTGTCTTCATAAATTATTCGGATGTAGGACTCAAATGTATACTGAGTTTGCTGACAACACTAAACTGGGAGGAGCTGTTGACCCCTTCCACAGCAGAGGCCTTGCAGAACCATCTTAGCAAATGAAAGGGCTCTGCAATCACCAGCTGTATGACAATTTACAAGGGCAAATACTGGAATCTGCAGCTGGGACCAGGCAACTCTGGATGCATGGACAGACTGGGGAACGAGAGGCTGGACAGCAGCCTTGTGGAAAAGGATTGGGGGTCTTGGTCAGTGGTGAACTGAATACGAATCAGCAGTGCCCTGGCAGCCAGGAGGGTTAACTGTCCTGGGGTGCATCCAGGCACAGCATTGCCAGCTGGGCAACGGAGGGGATGGTCCTGTTCTGCTCTGCGCTGGGATGGCCTCATCTTGAATACTGTGTGCAGTTTTGGGCACTACAATAGAAGAAAGGTATAAAGCTATTAGAGAGTGCAGAGGGCTACAAGGAGAACGCAGGGTCTCGAGAGGAGGACATACAAAGAGCAGCTGAGGTCACTTGGTTTGTTCAGCCTGGAGGAGACTGAGGGAGGGCCTGCAGTTACAACTTCCTTGTGAGGGCAAGTGGAGAAGCAGGCAGTGACAGAACGCAAGGGAATGGCCTGGAGTTGTGTCAGGGGAGGTTTAGGTTGGATATTTGAAAAATGTCCTTCACTCAGAAGGTGGTTGGGCACTGGAACAGGCTCACCAGGGAATGCTCACAGCATTAAGCTTGACAAAGCTCAAGAAGCATTTGGATTATGCTCTCAGGTACATGATGAGACTCTTGGGGCTGTACTTTGCAGGGCTGGGCATTGGACCTGATGAACCCTATGGGTCACTCATAACTCAGGATATTCTTTGATTTTGTGATTCATTTAAGTTACAATTTATATAAACATTTTCACAAGATGCCTGAACCTAGATTAAAGTACAAACAAAAGAAAATACTGTTTACTACTCACTATTTTTAAACAGTATGTTAATTGCTCATCTTGATGATTAGAAGTAGCATATGATTAACAATATTCATTGTATTTACTAAAAACTGAGAGGAAACAAAGAATAGAAAGCAATTGGTGATACCTCCTGATGACAACTTTTATATGAACAATTGCAACTCAATAAATTCCACAGTTAAACGTTAAATTAAGACTATGTGTAGAAAGAAGACCAATGAAACACATTCTGGGAAATGAGAAAATAGTGTACCTAAAAAATGTCCAGTTCTAAGACAAACATGAATTCAGGGATTGCAAGCCACCATCCAGACACTTTGGATCACTGAAACTATTAAGGGGATTTTGACAGGGACAGCTTGGTGAAAAAAATCTGGAAGTTCAGTATCAGTGGCTTAGAATCCAACAGTCTACACATAATCTTAGTCACAAACATGAAGCTGAATCAATAAAATCACTTACTATACTGCCCCTGTTGCACAGTAAAGTGTCCTCTGGTGCTATTTCATGCAGAAGAAATATTCATGAAAATGGGTACATTGAATGCAACTAGTAGCTAAGCTTGGTTACCTGTATCGACAGGTGATCATATTTGATCAGATGTGATCAAAAATCATCAGGGATGAGGATCTTCCATTGTCCTCGATGCAGAAAGTATAGTCTTTAGGATGTTTTGTTAACTTCATACCAAAAACATTTAACTACTTTGCAACTCACTGTATAACCTCAATATAGAAAAAAATATATTCTCAATCAGCTGCATCAGTTCAGTACAGCCACATGAGGTCCAGCAAAGGTGCAAGGCATGGAAGGAAAAATACCAAAAAATGGAAATAGAGGGAGGACAAAAGAAAATATTGATCATTTTGATGACAAATTTATCCAAGTCCACACACAGGTAATCTAGATGTGATAAAAATCACATTCATAAAAACCCTAAGTGTCAATCTGTGAAACAGAAAACGTTATACCACCTCCAAGATATTTAATTTCTACCAATACTTGCCCTCTCTGTTTTATCATGGTGATTGAATTACAATGGACTTGATAACATTAAGAAATAGATTAATAAGAATGATATTAGTTTGCTTGCATAAAACCAACACACTACTTGGATGCTGCCTGTCTATAATCAAGTGGCACATGAACACTGTGTAAGTGGCGAAATGTCTCTTCTGACATGAAGACTCCTTTTGAGACGCCCAGTGTCGCCAGGAGAACTATGCCTTGCGGCACCCAAATGGATAAAACATAAAAACTCCAGTGCTAAGAGAAATGAAAGGCTGCACAGTTTCTCTTTGAACAAGTAACTATTTTACACAGAATCATCAAGTTACCAAATGCAAACCACAGCAAAAAACTGCTGCAAATTTCAATCCCGTTAGTGGATACATGAATTTAGGGAAGAAGATGTAAGTATCATCACTGTAGGGCGAAATTGCTGGGTTTTATTTTAAACATGCTTAAACTCAACACTTTAACTTAAACATTTAAGACTGATTTTAGTCTGTAAGTTTTACATCTCTTGCCACCTGAAACTGGCGATCCAAATGTCTATAATAGCGCATTTGAAATGCTGAGTTATATTAATCTCATACTAACTATAGCAGTTCAATTTCAACAAATTTCTCAGGGTTTTTGCATATTGCTGAATAAATGACTCTGGAATTAGCTTACTTTTCTTGGAGGCATTATATGAGATTATTTCTTAGTCTCCTCCTCTTTGATTTAGTACACATCTTCAGATAATTTATTAATGTTCTGGATATCTCATTCATCATCTATTATTACTAGTGTCATAAATTAGAGGAATGGAACAAAGCACTGGACTATATGCTTTTTCTACATTCATCAATAAAACAGCTACCTCTGTTAGCAAACACTCTGTAAAGTAGTTGGTTTATCCACTAAGATGAGATCAGGAGCAGTTTTTTAACTCAAATCCCAAAATAAATTAGATTTATAGTATAAGAGGCCATTAATGAAATAAAAATCAGGGTTTTACTTTAAAATATAAAAGGGTAGAAATAGCTGGTCTGTAGAACACAAAAGCAAATGTCAGACTTTGCTGTATCTTCTAAAATACTCAGATCAATTAGAAGGCTGATGAATGCCAGTTTTACCTGGAAAATGGATTAATTGTTAAAATGCTATAATTTTGTCAGCATACTATAAAACAGTAAAGACAAGGAAAGATTCAACTAACAGAAATTTAAATGTCAACATTTAAATCAGTGGTAATATTGCTCAAGAAGACAAGTTACCTCAACTGGTGCTAAGCAGGAAAAATGAAATCACTTGCCTTTTCATTTTTGGGTTTTTTTTCTTTTTTTTTATTTTTTAATTTAAACACAAAAGACATTGGAACATACAATTGTGAAAATTTCATAATATTTTCAAGATAACAGATATTATAGGGAATCCTATAGGTAACAAATTACATGGTAGTATACTATTCTACATAAAGTACTTGAAAATAGACAGAATTAACATTATTATGAAAGCATTAACTACTGACTTTAAGAGTCATTTAATTTTTTTAAATTTTTAAAAAATAAAAAAAAATTAATGCCTGCATTAAATTACATATTTGAATTAAATTTCAATATCCAAAAATCAGTTTTTGTTGTTGTATCTAGGGACTGTTGATATATTCTGTGCACAGTCACTATTTACAATCCTTTAACTAAATCTCTTATTTAGACAAATTAGTATTTTGCATGATGAAACAATACTGCACTCACCTCTTTTCTAACTGTTAGTTGAAAATATTTAAGAAGGGTTAGGACTTCATCAATGGAATGAGATACAGAATTTAAGTTCCTATAATATAGAAGAAAAGAGCTCCAAATGTTAGATTGGAAGTGGATAAAATGCTTCCAGTAGCAACTGTGTATCTAATTTCTACATGGGAAGAAATTCTTTCATCTTAAGGCACTACAGATTAGCTATTTCAGGCTCCAATATGACCTGAAAACAAAATTAAAGTTTCCAACTGAATTAAGAGTTTATTATTGTGCTACCTCTAATTCAGGACCCTCATTATTTTCTTTATAGAACCTTCACTAGCTGTAGCAACTAATGATTAATAAAACACACTTGTACCAATGCCTTCTAAAGCTAATTCAACTCAACACAGTTACACTCTCCTATAGTTACAGCTAACAGTGGAACAGAAAATTAACTATATGAGCTGCACCTTTTGTTAGTCTCCCGTTTGATCAGTTTGGCAATGATCATACCTCTTATTCAATCTACAAAGGCAGTTTACAATCAAAAAGAACCTTATGATGAAAATAAGTAGTACCCTCTTTGTACTATGGTTTAAGGACTGACTGACATAAAGGGGAGAAGCCAATCCCTTCTCTGATTTCGAGCAACCATTTGCACTCTCTTATCTCTACCTCACTTCAGATAAAAATGCACACTGTCAGGGAAATGCTAAAAGTTAATCTCTCTCACAATTAAGATATTTACCCATTAGTAGGTCCCCTGAATTCCATTTTTCAGTCTTGGTGAATTTCTAACTTCCACAATGGGAAACTTAATTAGACAAGAGACTATAAGCAAGTCATACCCAAAATGTCCAGCAGCATTCTAGAAGTAACAGTTACAAGCTAACTGCAGAAAAAGGACTTCATCTAACCCAGTCTCTCATGACCAATGCAACTGCTCTAGCAACTGAGGGAGCAGTCAAAAAAAGTGAAGTGTTGGCAATGGCAACATTCCCTCATGCAAGAATTGCCTTGCCTTAGTGTTTTCAAAATATCTGAGATTTTTTTTTCCTTCCTGCCTTTTTGTTCACTGAATGAAAAACTTATGTTTGTATAAATTCTTAGGAGAATGTCAAATCAAGGAGCATACATGGTTAATTTACATCAGACCAATTTCAACATATTAACCTTGGGATGCATGGAAGATGGTTTTTCTTTTCCTCATCTTAAAGAGATTATTACTTCCTTATCTAAAACTTTACAACAAAATCCCAGCAAAGGGTAACTACATTATTTTCCAGATAAATAAGCAAGTAACCTGTTCCATACTCTGAATACACAATTTGTTGGTGATATATTTCAACATTAACTATGTATAAAAGTACTGAAAAATCATGGAAAAAAATGTTTTAGCTCATCCCATATGGAATGTGGAATACAAGAGTCAAATTTCCTTAAATAATTGTGCCAACACAACTTTCCTTTAACTCTTGCTACCTAATTCTCATAACCTTCAGGTTTGCTAAAAATATCATCAATGAAAAATAAGTTGCATGCTGAATAGACAGCAATTAACCACCAAGAAGTAAACAAAAATAACATTTCTTTGGTTAGAACACAGAACAAAAAAATCAATGCAATCTTGAATTAAATAATTTTCTCTTTTTAGGTTTATTTTTATTGTAGGTTCTTCAAGACACAAAGTTCTGTCTTCTTTTTAACATAAGACATCCAGAAGGTGTCAGATACTTACACACCTGCTAGATAGGATCACTACTTTTAAATGTTGACTCTTAACTTGATTTTAAGGAACATCAGTGTTGCATTCGCTAATTAGAGAAATTACATTAAATTTAAACCTTTGCTTCTCAGCAACACCGTATCCTCTAAACTGTACTAGTACAGTTGAGTACCTATTCTCAGACATATTTTTAAGCCCTGTATGTTAGAACATTAATTCATGTAGTTGATCAGAAGCACATGTGGTCCTGTAATTATCTAAAACATTAATCACTGGGACAAAAGGCCAAGCAGGACACTTGAAATCCTGTTCACCACAAAGTAGTGGTTAAATGCAAGAGGAGAACTAGGAAGATGGCATTGTGAAGCAAGCAGACAGGTAGCAGTGGAGGGCCAAAGCCGACAATACCAGGACCAAAGACAAACCCCTCCACAAGGGGCTGTGAAATAATTTCCTCAACTCAATTATTACCAGTAGTAAAGAAGTTTACTACAGCTACATGATTTAACAACTGTTAAACCAGCACTGCTAAATTCAGAATCCACTAAAAACATACTACAAATTGTCGCAAAGAAATAGGGCTTGTTTACTCCTCATTACAATGTCAGTGAGTCAAAGAGTTGATTTTAAACAACAAAAGCCTGACAGACAAAAATGCCTCCAGCTCTGTCAGACTCCTGGAAGAGAAAGTCAAGGCTCAAATGATTGCGTTGATCTTTGACTGAAACTGTAAAACAAGTCAGTTTCTTCAAAGCCAAACATAACACTGAAGCCAACAATAAGGAATGTTTTAGTTTTTTCCACACAATGAATTTTTTGATGTCATGAGCTCTGGAAGTTTTTAATCACACTAAAAAAGCATTAGCAAGGCAAATGTACATGACCCAGGGCCGTAAGGAAACTGAAAACCACAGGAGTGGTTTTCCTGACTGATCTTATTTTTTCTTCTCTCACCTAACTTCCAGTATCAATAATTCTTAATAATAGATCATCACAAATTTTTAACCAGCTTTCAACCCACATTTTCTTTCACTATCTAAATCTGAACACTAATTCGTATTTGTTCACTGACTAAATTCCAGAGTATCTGTATTTTATTGGTCACATGGAATTGGAGTGCTACCCACAAGACTTCAAGATAAAACACTTCACTGACACAAATCAGAATCAAAAATTCATCCCATTTAAATACTAACAGCTTTAAGACACATGATTTTATGCTTTTAATTTAAATAAAGGTAACTAAAAATACTGTGTTTACTCTTCAGAAGTGATTCTTAGTTATCCTTCCTGAACTCCTGATTCTCAGTATGACCACCTATATCTTACGTAAGTCTTCTCATTCCTTTTTAAAAAAGTCTACATTCACTAAATGACTCTCAGTGTATGTTCCAGTGTAATTTTATAGCATATTTATTAAGACTTCTGCTGCTACTCATTAAAAATCAGATTCATCAATATTTACTTTCTAATTTTAGACATAAATTTATTTGAAGTAAAATTTTAACCCATACAAAGGAAACTAGTTTTTATGTACTGCAGACATCATAAGCCCCACAGAATAGTAACAGCAGAAATTACGTTAATGACTGGAATCAGAGCCAGAAACACTGGACATACAATTGTTTAATTTAACCGATTGCTGCACAATTCTTCTTCCACCTCTCACCTCCAGTAAACTTATCTTGATTATAACTACATTGGTCAGTTCAAGTTTGTTTAGCTGCAGTGATTCCATCACTGACATCAACAGTGAAGTCACTCAGGACTTATAAGTACAAATCAATTTTGTCTTCCTGGAACAAATCTTAAGCATCCAGAAGCTCAGGACCCCAATATTTGACTTCAGGAACTAAGTGCTTAGTAGGCATCTGGAAAGTAATGCATTACTTCACTTAGCTGTACCAGCACTTTATTATCCATTTTACGTAAGAATTCATAATGATAACAAGCGTATTGCTTGGCATGGAGCAAAGTCACGCCGGCAACCAACAGATATTTCCTCTGACCTCCTGATCAATTAATTTTGTTAACAGAGACAAATGCCTTCAGAACAACGGAGCAAGACAACAGAATTCCTCTAAAATGATAGAAACAGAAAAGAATATATACTGTGAAGTAAAAACAGTTTTAACAATAATTCGCTGAAGTAATTCTCTGTACCACCTGTAAAGCTGTTTTCAGTAATGTACAGCATGCTACACAATACTTTACAGTAAAATAATTTCATGACATCATATGCTTGCCAGAAAAAGATGGCATAGGCTACCTATCCAGCATGCTTGCCATTACAAACATTTCACTTCAACAGACTAGAATTGTTTAGGTTGGAAAAGACCTTTAAGATCATCAAATCCAACCATTAACACTGCCAAGCCTACCATGCTCCCAAGTGCCACATCCACACATCTTTTAAATACTCCAGGGATGGTGACCCAACCATTTCCCTTGGGAGCCTAATTCAGTGCTTCACAAATCTTTTGGTGAAGAAATTTTTCCTAAAACCTAATCTAAACTTTCCCCAGCGCAACTTGAGGGTGTCTCCTCTTGTCCCATCACTTGCTACCTGGAGAAGAGACTAACCCCCACCTGCACACGACCTCCTTTCAGGTAGTTGTAGAGAGCAATAAGGCTCTTCTGAGCCTCATTTTCTAGAGGCTAAACAACCCCAGCTCCCTCAGTCACTCCTCATGCACTCCAGCCCCTTCACCAGCTTCACTGTCCTTCTCTGGACTTACTGCAGACCTCAATGTGTTTCTTGTACACAGGATTTGAGGTGTGCCCTCACCAGTGCCGAGTGCAGGGGGACAATCACTGCCCTAGTCCTGCTGGCCGCACTATTGCTGACACAGGCCAGGATGCCAATGGCCTTTTTGGCCACCTGGGCACACACTGACTCATGTTCAGCTGCTGTAAACCAGCATCCCCAGACCCTTTTCCTCCAGGCAGCTTTCCAGCCTCTCTGCCCCAGCCTGTAGCACTGCGTGGGGATGATGTGACTCAGTGTGACTCAATGGCACTTTGCCCTGTTGAACCTCAGACCACTGGCCTCAGACCATCGACCCAGCCTGTCAAGATCTTTCTGCAGAGCCTTCCCATCCTCCAGCAGATCAACACTCCTGCCCAAGATGTTGTCAGCTGCAAACTCAGTGAGGGTTTACTTCCATCCCCCCATCCATACCCTTGATAAAGGTATTAAACAGGGCTTGTCTCACCTACTCAGCTCTGGGGACACCACTGTGATCTGTCACCAGCTGAATGTAACTTCATTCATCACCATTCTCTGGGCCTGGCCAGCCAGCCCATTTTTATCCAGTGAAGCATCTGCCTATGCAAGCCACGAGAAGCTAGTTTTTCCAGGAGAATGCTGTGGGAAACAATGACAAAGGCCTAAATTCTAGGTAGACAACATCCACAGCCTTTCCCTCATCTAGTAAGGAGGTAACCTTGTCATAAAGAGAGATCAGGTTGGTCAAATCGGACTTGCCTTTTCATAAACACATACTGACTGGGTCTGATCATGAGGTTGTCCCATACATGCCATGTGATGGCATCCAAGACAAATACCTTAAATTTACACTTTTTAACTTAAATTTGCACACACAATGCAAACAACGCTTACTATAAAAATAGCTCACCTAATGAAATAAGTTAAAATCCAAAATCTGAGCACAAAGCCAAGTCAACTGTAAACAGCAGGAACAATGCCCATGTACTTTTCATATCTTCTATTTACCAATCTTCCATACTTCTACTAATGTAAAATACATCAATACATTAGAAAATGTAATGTGAATTTAGTATTTTTTATTATACAGGATTATCTTCAGGGTCAAAAGAGTTCTACTCTGAATACAAATTTCACATGATCTTAAAAAGAAAAATTAAATCTGCTGCATGTCTACTAGTCACATGACAAGACAATATGAAGTTTACATCATTCAAGGATTATCAAGATAGCTGTGTGTTTAATTATTAGTCAGTAACCATTCAAAGCCCTAGTTATTCATTGATCCTCCTTTATTCCACATCCTGAACTAGAGACTCCTTGAATAAAAATTCCCACTTCACTGACTATAAACCTGATCAAGTGAGTAAGATGTAGAATTAAAACCAAGATACAAAGTTCTTAATAAATGCAGGTCTAATTTACTTCTGTGATTTTCAAAACTTTGTTGTGCTCTCACAGTTCAAATGTAAGAATGGACCATTTCATTAGCTGTTATACAGAACCAGCTACCATAACATTGCCTTTATCCACAAACCAGTCACTGAGGTTAGCAATGCCTAACAAGCAGACTTTAGTTTAGAATCACAGAACTATATAATATATTGATTTGGAATGGACCCACATGCATCACTGAGTCCAACTCCTGGCCCTGCACAGGGCACACCAAGAATCACACCATGTGCTGTCCAAACACTTCCTGAATGCTGTCAGGCTTGGTGCTGTGACCCTAGGGAGCCTGTTCCAGTGCTCAGCCACCCTCTGGGTGAAGAACCTTTCCCTGCAGTCCAGCTACAGGACTGTAGGAAACTCCTAATGACCTACGGCAGCAGTACCAGCATAGGTAAAGAAAGCTCATGTGGTGAACAGAACATTAATTCTTGGCTTTTTTTCCCAGTACATTGCGATGCTGTTTAGGAATGACAGCAGTTTTCTGGCCTGAATGCTCTAGATACCTTCTTAAGATCAAGATTCATCAAAAGCAAAGAGATAATTTGCTTATAATAGTATGCATATAGATAAGGTTTACATATCTGATATAGAATTCTAAAATGCTTACATGAATGCACAAAACCTCTTATATTGACTAAATATTGAAAATCTCCCAGCACCTACCATGGCTTTATGAAAGAGATGTAAATGAAAAAATAAACAACTTCTCTTTTTTTTAGTTCTCAAGAGAAGTAAGAGAACAGGCAGTACTTGAAACACGTTTCATGAACTGTCATAAGCAAGACAGACTGACTGACATAAGATCCACCAGAGCTGAGTGGTCAAATATGCGTAAGAACATATTTCAATTAATGAATGAAAAATGTTTTTCCTAGTCAGCAACACATTACCAACTGGCCTTATACCAGCCTTAGTGAACATTAAAAAGTGTGATAATCAGGTGTATAATGAAAAAAAGCAAAAAGAGAATTCAGTTTTGGGCAGAATACGATCAGAGGACATCCAACCAAACGAAGTGAAGGTGATTGGTTTAAGCCATGTTGAGTCTAAGACTTCCATTGTGCATAGTCAATAGATAGGCACTAAATTCAGATGTATCTATTCCAACCTGGTACAGTACTGGGGTTTATTTGCTTATACTTGATGACACACATTTCCTTTTAGATTTCCTGCCAAATGTCATTTGGTGGGATCACAACACACACAATGGGGTAGACACTGAGGAGTGTCTTATGGTTACCAACAACTTGTCCTATTTCTGCAGAAAGGCATTTCAAATCAAGGTTAAAATGGGCAGAGGGAAAAACAAAAATTCAATCTCACCTTATCATTGTCATTCCCTTTAGACCTAGAGCCATTCCACCATCAAGATGCAGCTGCCATTACTAATAAAGGACAGCTAACTGAGTGTCAGACCTTTTAAATTTGAGAGGTCACAAAGCAACTCTCCTCAAGAGACCAGATCAGCTTAGGACACAGGAAGTTTGTGGGTTTCTTTAGTTTTTTTCTTTTATCACAGTATTAATAAAATAACTAGTCATTCAAGGACTGTTGCAATTCATACATGCCCATGGCTGCAGTAATGCCTAGCACAGTTCGGGGTAGTCAGATGATCTGTGACCAGCTGTCATAGACAACAGAGGTTACAGCAGGGTGTTGAACTTTGAGCTCTTGCTCTCAGACAGTCCACTTAAGAAACACTGAAGAAGATGGATGGCACAGCTAGAGCTCTGAAAGGAAGATACGAAAGCAAATGTCCAGCATGGAAGATAAACAATTTCTCACTTATGCAAGATGACAGATACCACTTAAGATTTTTTTTTCCAGTTGTTTACCTGTGCAGGCAATTAGAAAGTCTACTTGAACTTCATTTTCACTTCACTGTCATTTCTTACCTGTGACTTCAAGTCACTGTATCACAAGGGTGGCAGGGACTTTGAGAGGAATTGACAGTTTCTGAGGCCTCAGCCTCAGAAAAAGGCCAACGTCACATGAAAGTAAAAATACTTTGAAACATTCAGTTAAGTTAGCGAAACTACAAAAATGTATCTCAAGTTATAGGAAAGAGGTTAGTATATCAAGAGGGACTACATTGAAAGTCACAGTATCTAGTGGATGCTATAAACAGACAGCAATGAATCATGACAAACCCATCAACAGATACTAAAACAAAATTCTGGAATTGACACTGGTTTCAGTTCCTTAAAAACTAAGCAAAATGAACAAGAATAAAATTGGCATGGCCATAAGATTTCCCCAAGCAAAATTCTTAACTGTAGACAGGAATTAGTCTCAAGTGAAATGCCAGTTAATTTATTGCTGTCAGTTCAGGATACATTGCAATGATGAAATCATTGCAAAATGTAACTCAGGACTTTGAAGGATAAATTCTTTCACATTGAAAAAAATGAAACTGCTACTTAACTTACTCTGAAGTTAACCTGAATAGTAATTTTGAGAGTCGTCTGGTCAGGGCGAGTAAGAAACATTAGCTGAAATACCATATTAGCAATTTGGAGACTTGCTGGCAACTTGAGTAGTTTTTTTTGGTTTTTTTTACATGAAATGGTGTAGATGGTATACTGAGCACATCAGAAAGAGTGTCAGCTTAATGTAATGTACTGCTACAGATATATTTCTTTCTAAAGTAAATTGAATGTTTGAGGCAAATAAGAAATCCTTGACCACTTTTCCCTCTCACTATCAAATACATCTCTGTCACCATTTTTTACCACTCAGGTTCAAAACAAGATCTACATCAGCTCCTCTTCATTTTCCAATATATTCAGATCTCATCTGAAACTTCATCATTCTTCATGTTGTTTTGTATAAGACCTATACATATAAGAGTTAACCTGCCTATACATGAAAGATTCTCATTTACCCCACTTACTCATGAGATTTAACAAGCCTCCCAGTCAACCCATGCAGTGCACAGTTTCTAAAATGTTCATGTCACTGGTTGCCAAAGTTTTCAGTAAGTGTAAAGACAGTTCTCTTGAATGATCAGCTTCTCATCAGCAATTTTACACTCTTCTTCTTGTTTGCATCTTTATTACAGCATACCATCATATGATAATGGAAGACATTAACATGAATAAAAACCCCTTCAGAAGCCTGTCCTCCACTACTACTACAAATACACTGGGCCAATACAGTCTACTCCATTACCTAATGCTGTATCTTTACTTGTAGTGTATTTGTTCTTCCTTGCCCGCATTTCTTTTCTAGTGAGCAGTTATGTGGTGCTGAGCTGTCTACTGTGGTTAAACCACAACACCACCCTACAATTTTTTCTGTTGCAGCTGCATCTCCTCATGGCTTGAAAACACAGAAGCATGCGCTTGACACGCACAAAAATCAGGCAAACAAAATGTTGAGACATACTCTGTTAAAACACAAAACAAAAAAGAGTAATGACCACTTTGACACACTTTCTGTGTCGTTGGATTTGATTTTATTCCATGTTTCCAGAAGGTGGAATCTTAAAAGAATGCCAGCTTCTTTCATGCTTATGAAAGTCCATGGCTGCAAGCATTAGGGCAAAGTAGAACTGCAAAAAGAAAGAGGGATCTATGACAAATGCTCTTTGCTTAAAAAAAACAAACAAAAAAAAACCAAAACAAAACCAAACAAAACCAAAGAAGTCCTGCTATTAAGCTTTATACTAAAGGTTTTCCTCATAAACCCACTAATGTAAGTCCTTGTCATCCACTTTCTATCCACACATTGCTCTTTCTCAAGCTCATTCGGCCTGACCTAGGCTGATCCATTACTTCTGGAGGAGGACAGGATGAGTCTGAAGATTTTGAGTGTAACAGAAAATGCAAGATTACCCCAAGTATAACTGAAAGCTAATTCAAAACACTGGCAAAATACTGACTATCTATATTAGGAGGTATCTAACATGCTTAGGGACTAAATGATAATTAACAGCAGCTCTACAAGACTAAGCACTCCAGTCAACATACAAAAACCATGGAATGAGCCTAACAATACACTTTTATCCCAATCTTGGTAAGATGTTACAAGTAGTAAAATAATGTTCATTCAGCCCACATTTGCCCTCTTCTCAGATAAAATTACTCACGGTGGAAATTATAACCATGACTGATCATATTCTATTACTGTAAATTAATGTAAAAATTTAGTCTCCCCCAATAGCAATGAAACAGCAACAGTTCTAATGCTTTAATTCCTGGAATACGTCAGTTTTGAATACTTGAATATTGACTTCTAGGGAGAGCTACGTATTTTTCATCTAATATACAAGAATTTTGACAGTTTATAAAAAAATTGCTAATGACCAGAACAAAAAGTTTAACGTAACAAAAAACAAGTTAGGACTTTCTCCAATCACTGAGGCTCCAGAGTGCACAGGAGTGCAATAAAGTAACAGAGCATCTTAGCAGGACTTACAGCAGCTGACAGTGCCACTTGTTCATTCTCTATGTGCACTTCAATTCATCCCAGCTGTGCAAAATGTCAAAGTGGAGCTCTATGTTCAGTGACAGCAGCTGCTGTCCTTTGCTCCTCCTCACTCAGTTTTACAAGGACTGTACCTTGTGATAAACTGATTCTGAATTTTTGGGTAAAGACAGCATGACTGCACCAAATAGATATCTGACATCATCATCATAATCTATAGCTATTAACAATTAACATTAACTGTCTAATATGTGCTTCATTTCTTCTCAGGTACTTAATTCCCCACACTTCACCCCAAAGAATGTACTTAAGGCTCAAGATAAAAATTGTAAGAGACAAAAGACTGGGCAGCTTTTCCATCTCAGCAGATAGAAGTTTGAAACTCTATCTTGAAGGTGTGTCAAATGAGCCAGCAAGTTCAGTGGTCAAAGGCGGGAAGCAAAAGCAATCAGCAAGCTGCCTGCGTCCATATACATTTCTGAAAAATGTGTAGTATGAAAGCAACCACAAGCAACTGGCAATCAGCTGAAAATCCAGCAAGTACATCCTACCTTAGACATATCTCATTCCATCTATCCCTTAAAATCTCTTTCCAATTCTCTGACTTGCAGTGGAGCCTCAACTACCATCTCGCACCTAAATCAAGCAATCTGCAAATCAAGACTCATGGGAAGTATAATGAGTAAGAGTTGGGACTACAGCACAAATCCAAAAATCAGAATACCCTTCTACTAAGTGAAATTGATCCTGACTACAGAAGGTAATCCCGTGAGAAAGGGACAAAGCATTCAGTATTTATACTGCCTTACAGGGTTTTTTTTTACAAATCCATATAGGAAAGAATTTTTAGTTTGAAAAGAGAACTTCCTGAAACAAACTTACTTAAAGTAATACAACAAGTACTAACATAAAATTTCAGAGGGCATTTCACAATGAGGTGTTTCTCCAGAAAATTGTGAAGTAAATTCACAAACAAAAGGTAAAATTTACCCTCATTCATAAAACGGTCTCATTTAATTCTCACTGTCTGCTTCCTTTGAAAGGTACACTTGAAAAAAAAAAAATTTCAACAAGTCCTAAGTGTAATGCAGATACCTCAACAATCGAAAATTATGGTTTTTTATTCCTTTGGTTTTATTTCTCAATGGACCAACTTCTGACTGAATGCTTTAAGTGTGTTTTATGCACAATGTACATATTTCACTCATTTTTAGAAGAAACCTTTCCACTGACTGGGACATGAATTTCCTCTTATTACAGGAAGTCAGCAACTTCCTGCCTGTTGCACTTTCCTCTGCCTGCACTCACTCACTGTTCTTTCAATCAGCCACAAAAATTAAATTTACAGGTATCCAGATTTTTGCATACTTGAAAATAAAACAATATCTTCAAAATTATCTGCTACATATTTTCATGAAGCACGGAAACTGACAGAAACAACCAGAGTAAGTTTTACGTACAATTGTGAATCTACAGTGAAAATCTACAGCTCAAAGGAGTTCAAATCTTTGTCCCATTAGCCTAGACTGCCCAACACATTGTACATAAAGGTTATGGGGTATAATGAACTTCAAAAGGTATTGTCACAAGCAGCACCAGGTTTAGTCTGAAAAAAACAAACCAAACTATACACATATGTGTAAGAATTGCCCAGTTACATATTTGAATTTATTAATTTCTCCCCAAAATATGTATATTTATTAGCATCATAGGCTTAAGTGAAAGTGATGCAAATTCAAAATAAGTCAGGCCCAAAGGAGGAGAAACACTATGCTACTGTCTCATGAATAACTGAAAAAAAAGCAAAGCTCCCACATATTTTTTAAGTACGTGGTGCCGACAAAAGTAACAGGCTGTATATTCAGCAGGTGCCCAAGTCACTGTTCTGAAAGCACAGGTAAGTTTTATAGGAAGCAGGACATACAGAACAAACACAAGTATCAGCAGAGCACCACTCATCTCAGTAAAGAAATTAATAATGCCATTATCATTCCCAGCACAATCATCAAGTATTTTATCAGATATACATTACAAGAAGTGTACTAAATCTTTATTTCCATTTGTCCTGTAAGCATTAGCTCTATTCTCCCTGTGTCACAGAAACCCAAAATTGTTTTGAGTCGGAAGGGATCTTAGAGATCATGTAGTTCCAATCCCTCCTGCCCTGAGTATGGACACCTTTCCCTACACCAGGACACTCAGGGCCCCACCCAGCCTGATGTGGAACACGTCCATGAAGGGAGCATCCACAAGTCCTCCAGGCAACCTGCTCCAGTGCCTCACCACCCTCATAGTAGAGAATTTCTTCCTAACACCTGATCTAAAGCTACTCTATTGCAGTCTAAAGCCATCACCCCTTATCCCATTCAGTGCACGCCCTTATAAAAAAAAAATCCCTCTATCTTTCTTGTAGGCCCCCTTTAGGTCCTGGAAAACTGCTCTAAGGCCTCCCTAGTGTACTCTCCTCTCCAGGCAGAACAGCCCCAGCTCTCTGAGCCTGTCTTCACAGCAGAGGTGCTCCAGCTCTCTGTGTCATCTTTGCAGTCCTCCTCTGAACTTGCTGAGGTCAGAGTTATATCTTGCTCAGAGTAAATACAGCAGGTTCTCTATAATGTTTACTTTTTCACTGTACTTATCAAACTTTTTACATTGCTTACTATTTAACATGTTTAAATTACTTTTCATTTCTCCCATTTAACCAATGCATTTAAAATTTCAGGTTTATTCAATATTTTACAATGCACTCATGTATTAGCTGTGATGAGACAGTATAAAATCTGAGTTTACTGAATCTTTTCCTTTGAGCTGTTTGGCCTTGACTAAGTCACTTTACTCTCACTGAAAAATATTAATGCTATTTTAATTTATAGATGAAAGGCTCTACAAAACTATTAAACATTAATCATGAATAACCCAGATAAAGTTTAGTTAATAACAAGGTACAAGAAATCAAAGTATCAACTTGACACTGGATCCTCTTATTCAGTTTTATACTGCAAGCAAGCATGCTGATATAAGCATGATAATGAAATAAATATGAAACATACCACCTAAGGCTTGAAAGTCTCTAGTTTTAAAAGAGGTCCAACTTACATGGGAAAGGTCAGTGGGAACACTTAGAAAAACTTTTAAAGCAGAGATGATAAAAAAAACTAGTAACTTTTAAAGAGAATAATATTAATTTTGAAAGAGAATCTGCTGGGGAAGATCTGAAAATATAACTACAGTTTTCAACAGTGCAGCTTGTCAGACTTCAATCAGTAAAATATAGGCAGATCTTTCACCAGACATAAATGTTTCATTACTCTGAACAACGACAGGTAGGAAAAAAAGAGAGTTGAGGAAAGAGTGTGCTTATCCACATAATACTGGATGCAGGAGCCACTGGTCACACCCACCACTGTTAATAGAAAATATCAGGATTCAGAATACAACCACCTTCAGCAACACTGTGTGAAATAAATGAAGCTACAAAATATAACTAAATGGCCAGCATGCTGGCAAATCAAACTGCTTGTTGACACATCTAAAGCATACCAGATAAGAAATGATTATCAGTGTTGCTCAAGTAATGACTGAGCATTAAGCTAGTCTTCAAGAATTGAGGAATGAGTGCTGAGCATGACACTGGGAAGGTAAGATTATAAACACAGCATTGTAAAATTTGTAAAATAACTACATATTATCATGGATAATGAAAACATCCACCTAGATAAATTAATTATCAACAAGAAAATTATTATGTCTAACAAAACTCAGGGTCAGCATTGTAAAACCTTATAAACTGACAAGAATTTGAGGAGCTCCATGGTATGGCAGTTAATCCACAATTGGGAAGTCACTTCAGTAACTTTTAAATGAAGTAACTTCATGTAAAACATCTGCTGTTGACCATTAAGTCACAAAACAATGGCCTGGATGAAAATTCATCTGACAGCAAGTACAATTCTTACACTAACATTACAGTGAAGTCTAAATGCCAAAAATTTACTTCTACAGTTCCAGAAAAATTCTTTAAAACGTTTGAAAATTTCCATCCCTTCCCTAAATTCAAGTCTATTCTCCATGTGTATCACACAACTATACTTCCTCCCAACAAGAAAAAGCCAAAGGCCCACTTGTGTAAAACCCAGAGACTACATGAAAACAACATTAATTATGAAGCAGGCACAATCCAGGTTTCAAGAAACATCATTCAGACATTCATTACCTCATAATTCAAAACCAAAGGATCCTGACTGCATGTGGGCCTAAGGGTTAAATACACCAGCTCACTCAGAAGGTGGGACAATAGAGGACTGTTACAGACCATCAGCTCAAACTAGAGAACAGTAGGATTTTTTCTTTTCATAAGCCCTATTTTTAATGTGCTGAAAGAAAAAGATCAAACTGAAGTCTTTAATACTGAAACATAGTATCTCAGGATCTTAAGCTGTCAACAGTAAAAACATCCGTTTTTAGAAACTATTAGCAATAGTTTTCTAACAGCACTCACCATAAACCAAAGGAATTATCATTTATTCCACTATAATCACTACAATGAGTAAATCACTGGAGTAGACACTGGACATAGCCTAAGAATTACTGATCATGATCAAATTACATAGCCAAATAGAGATTACTGAGTTTTATATAAACACACAAGGCACAACAATGCTCATATTCCTGAATTTTCAAATTTTCAGAAGCAAAAAAATCTTATGAACAAAATTAATTGGAATGAAAAATCTAAGAAAAACATGAAAACAGAAACATCCCTAATGGCTTTTATCTTTGGTTAGGCAATTCTACAGCTAGCAAAAGAACAAATCTTGTAAAGTTTTGGCTACAGCTCAGCCTAGTTTCTCAAAACCTCAACAAGCAAATTAAAAAAAAAATTAAAAAGCAAATTAAATAAATAAGCAGGATCAACAACTTAGAACATGGGAGGCTGGATCACCAAGTATAAACTACTGTTGCAGAGTGTAGAAAGTGAGACACAAAACACCCACCCATGACACCACAAAGGTAACAAACACCATATCAACAATAACAGAGGCCCATAACTAGGCAGAGGTAGCACAAGTGTTAAAAATTGTTAGGACAGATCAAAAATAGTCAATAAATACTTTCATTCTATAGTTGGAAAGATTCAAAATGGTATAATTGTATCACATTATATTGATTTTCCTTCCAACTCATTTGTTAAGCAGATGTTCCAGATCAGATGTTAAAAAACATTGTGAGAAAAACATTTTAAATCAGCATACTTGCTAAACTTATCTGAGAGTCCTAGAGTAGTCAGCCCAGCAAATCTTTGACCTGTTGATGCTCTTTTAAAACTATGTATTTTAAAATCTGTATGTGTCTTTAAATGCTATGGACTTCCACCACCCAGAGGAGTGAAAACACAGTGTCAAAAGGACGAATCAAGTTTAAGGCAGTCTGCTATGATAGAGAATTCAGATAAGATAACAAGAACTAAGGAAAGACAGATGCATTCAAATGTATTCAAACAATAATTGCATGCCTTATTTTTAAATAGTGGCAAAGATGAATCATTGAAACAAGTCATCCAGAAAAGTAAATGGTAGATTCTCAGTATCTTGATACACTTTGAAAAAAAAAAAGCAAAACAAAAAAAAAACCTTAGCCCACCAGAAGTTTAGAAATCAAACACATTGAGACAAAAACTGATGCTGTAACACATTTAAGGTGAAATGTTCATGTATTAAGATAGATGCAGTACTTAATGCAAGTCAACTTCAGAAAGCACATGAACTTTTCACATACACAACTAGGTTAATTAGTAGCATAGTAGTAATGGTCTTTAATAAACCTAAAATAACGATTTGCCAGCCCATTAACAGAACAAAAAGCCCTCCAAATTAAACAGTACAGAAGGATAATGCTGGGGGCTTTTAAATAGAACATTATGGCACTGTCTCATTTCTGCTGTATTCAATTCAGTATCAGTAACACCTGATTATTCCTAGTATTCTCAAACTAATTCCAAAGAGACTTCGGGTCATGTTACGAGTCAGTGCTTTTGGGAAATCTACATCTAACCATTAACAGAGGCAGAATAACCATTTCTATTTTGTTTGGTAACTCATCAACTTTTATGCAAGATAAACGCTAAATGTTCAATGTTCATCTCCAAGGTCTGGATGTAGTCTCACTAACTGCTCCAGCTCAGCTCTTGCTGTCACAGTTACAAATATGGTCAACTGTTTCTCCTCAAGGACTGTCACACGTGGATTCAGGTAAGATTCAGAGAAACCACACTTTTTTTCTATTCAATGTCATTAAAAAGAGCAGGAATTACTAGATTATAATGGGGGACCTCAAACTACATTATTTTCAAGTCCTTTTTGTGAAAGTAGTTGATCACAGAAGTTGCAACATCAGAAAAATAATGTCACTTGGTTAAGTGATAAAAACATTCTTAAACAAAACAAACACCACAGTAACAGCCTTCCTAAAAGTTGAAAATGGTACCAGCTATACCTTTTGGAGGTCAAAACCAGAGTTCAAGTCTCACCAAAGTAACAACCAAACACAGTCAAGCAACTCCTCCTATCATGTTTAACAGTCCTCCTCCTCCTCCGAAAGCACAGATCACCCAACGATGAGTGTTTTTATAGACTACAGGCTTAACTGCTTTGGGCCCTTTCCTGGTCCAGAAGAAAAAGCACACAAAACCTACAGCTTATTTGCCTCAGAGCAGTGTAGAGCCTAAGTCAAACAGTTTAGATAACACACCACATTTGCACTCAGCAGACATCACTGGCTCCTGATCCAAAACGCTCTTACACGTGCTAATCAACAAAGCCTCCAATGGACTAGGAACTGATTATCTTAGAAACTGTCTATCCTCCACAATTCTCAGCAACAGCTGTTGTCAATTACAGCAGCATACCTAACAGTTTAAGATAAAACTCCTAAGGCTGGAGCATGAAGTAAACTTTCTAAGAGTTCATCAACAGAATTCCTTTCAGGGCAAAGTGTAAACCAGTTCTTTGCACAGCCCTTCCCCAGTGAAAAATGGATTTGTAATAGCAACAACAACCTGGAGACAGCAAAGATGATCTCTACATTAGCATAAATCAAAGGGGGGCAAAGAATGTATAACACATTTCCACCAAATCACATTTTTCTTGCACATCAGTACAAGGTAACAAAGTCTAAAAGATTCAAGTGCAAACAAAGGAGAAAAGCACAATGTTCAAGTAAAGCCAACATGGTTATGTAAAGAAGGAAAAATGTGAGAGGAATGTTTTCACTTACATTTCTCAAAGGTAACTGCCCTTCTTACAGGCGGCAAATTACTTTCAGAAACCCTCTGAACCAATTTTGTGTGGCAAGTAAGCTTTGCTAATACTACAGCTTAATAAGAAAAACTGTAAACATCAAGTTGCTGGCTTTTCTCAGATTTACAAGAAGGTGAAATGAAGTAAAACATGCAAGAATCTCCTCATCAGTTTAATAATCGTTGACCAAAGCTATCAGTAGAAGCCTTACTTAGTCACCTTTCCACCGAAAAAGCTGGAAAACAGCCTCTTGTTTTCATCTCACTGACATATGGATGCCATTAATATCTTTTCAAATGTTGTTTTCACAGGAATTTACCATATCTGTAGTCCCTAAATTATGAAGCCATCATAAAATCTAAGGGGGAAAAAATGCACCATCTTTCCAGTATGCACTTACACATCTAGCAATTGCTCATGTTCTCATACTTTGCTAGGCACTGAAATTCACCATGTAGGTTCACAGCCCACACAGCTCCAGTTGTTGGCTCAATAGCAAAGTTGTCAATTTCAAGTAAGAAAATATACAAAAAAAGTTTTGAAACTCACCAGTTTATTCGAAATAGGCTCTGTTTGTTTGCCTGACAGTCTGAACTTTGATGTCAACCTAGTATTAATTTTAACAACTTCAGCAATCGCTACTATTTATATACATCCATATGACCCTTGCGGGTACAGCATTTAGGTCAAATGTGGGCCACGTGTGTCAGAAAAAAAAAGTCTGACAACTGGTAATCACAATTGTGCTAACGCACAATTACAGCTACTATACTAACAAAATGAAAAAAAAGGACTGGTTTCCAAAATAGAATCCATTATCACCCACAAACAATGTAATTTTCTTATTGCGCAGTATTAGACCTTACAGTACTTCAACCTCTGAATTGCAACTGTAACAGTGGATGATGATTTAAAGGGAGATGGGATCTAGGACTAATGCAATGGAGTATTTCATGAACCTCAAATTCTTAAAAAATATTTTCAATAACAACAATCAGCCCACATTGAATTGGAATGTATTTTGGAATCTTTAGTTTCCACAGAGTAAGTATTATCAGTAAATAGCTAACTAATGTATGACCAGTAAAAAAACTGACATATTACAACTTCAATGAAGTTTCTTTAGTCTGTAAAGAGACTTATGTGGTGCTTTCTAATCAAGTTTCAGAGCTTTGTAAAGGAAGGTAACCAGGATTACTGAGAGTCAAGCAGGGAATGGACACCGTGGAGCTGAGTCGCAGAGTTAGAAGTGTATTCTTTTTTTCCCAAGTGCCATCCCAGTACATTTTGTACATGATTCTTTCACATGTATACCTCTTCCATGAGTATACCAGCAAAGTGATGCTATTCCAGCATAATGGAACAACTGTTTCTTAAAAGCAAACCATAAAGCCTCCAGGATGTGCAACACCACAGGGCATGTAGCTAAACTGAACTACTGATGGGTACAGTACAGCAATGTCACTGTATGAAACTCTCAAACAGCTAAAATGTGTTAATTGCAGCCTTATACACAGAAATGCAAACTTGTACTGCCGTATCCCAAAGAAAAACACGTGTGATGGTTAAACATCTACCACTGATGGCAATGGACAGCTAGCACAGACTGAGTCAGGTAGGTGAGAGCAGGGAGGCAGATAGGCTCTGGGGCAGGAAAACTGATGGGAACGCAAGCCGCTTCTAAAATTCTTTTTTGAAGGCCTGGAGGGAAAAAGAATTAAAATAACCATGAAGACCTTCAACTTCCCTCTTCGGCCATCGGAATCACCAACAACAATTTAAAAAAAAAAAAAAAAAAAAAAAAAAAAAGGCCAACAAACCAAACCAGAGGGGGAAACCTTCTGACAAATCTGCCTCCTCCTCCCTCCCTGCTCTCACCTCCCAGCAGCGAGGCTCTGGCCGCACAGCTCCCTGCCGGGGATCACCTGCCCTCGGCACGCCCCGGGCCGCCGCTGCTCCCGGCGGGACCCCGCGGGAGGAAGGCGGGAGAGGCCGAGGAGCGGCGGCGGCGCGGGGCGCGCAGGCCTCGGCGCCCCCCCGGCCCCGCTGCCGCCACTGACAGCCGGGAAGGGGGCTCGGCGGGGTCCGGGGCTCGGGGCGGCGCACTGCGGCTACGGAGCGGCCGGCGGGGAGGGGGGCAAGCGGGTGAAGGGGAGCAGATGCTCTGGGGCTGGTTTTACCTGCTGCTGCTGCTGCCTGCAGTGGCATGAAGATCTGGCTCAGCCTCTCTCTCTCTCTCCCTCCCCGCCTCCCTCCTTCCTCCCCTCCCGCCCTCCCTCCCTGCGGCTCGGCGCGGCGCACAGACCCCCGTGCCGGCCCGACGCCCTGCGAGGGACGCGGGGCAGGGGGAGGCGATGGGGGAGACCCGGGCAAGGGAAGGGGAAGGGCTCCCTGCCCGCCCGCGGGGACGCGCGGTGGCACCGCCCCGCTCCCGCCGCGCAGGCGCCCGAGCCCGCGGCCGCCCGGCGCCTGCTCCTTGTCCGTGCTCTGAGCTCCCGGTGCCGGCTCCGGGCTGCCTGTGCCCGCCGGGGCTGCGCGGCGCTGCTGGAAGGGGAAGGGCGAGCATGGGGCTGCCCTCGCGGCTTGGTCGGCGCCCGCTTCTCGCCACCGCGCTAGGCAGCAGCAGAAGGGCGGCGGGGTTGTTTGGAAACGGGAGGGTTTGCGTGTCTGCGGGGCCTTTCGGCCTCTTGAGGAAGCCCGATCTGTTTGTATTTACATAAAGCGTGCGTAGAGTGCAGTTACCAGTCACGCAGTGCGTGGTGAGGAGTAGGGGGAAGGAGCTTAAAAAATGAAGGTAATTTGAAGTGGGTCCGTAACATCACTCGTTGGGAGCGGCTGGCCGGGTTCAGACCGCTTGGGAAGCGTCCTGGTGGAAGGAGTCAAGTGCTCGGCTGGAGCTCGGGGCGGCCGGAGGTGGGTGCTGGCCGCCGGGGGCTTCTCGTCCCCAGCAGCGGGGTCACTGAGCCCGGCCCTACGACCCGGCAGCAGCTCGCTTGGATCGCTGGCACGCGATTGAGATCAGTCACAAAGATAGATCTCTTACTAAAGGCTCGGAAAATCCCGCAAGCGTGCCGCTTGCTTGGCATCAGCCCTTCATTAAAAGTCATGAGGGGTCGTGAACAGAGGAGCCCCAAGTATTGAAGAGTTCATTTTCCTTGCAAAAACAGCCTGCAACGGGAGCATTTATGCGAGCATTTGAAGGTGTCCTGAAGCACCTTGTAACCTCGGTTGCTCCTTGTGACCATTTTGCAGTTTCTCATTATGTGTGAGGATGCTTTAGGTATCCAGGCTTTTCTTTGGAGACGCCAGTAAAAGACAGAAAGGGGACAATAGAGACATACTGCATTATATATGCAGCTAAAGCAGAAATATTATTTGAACCTGAGTCTTGGAAAAATAAGCCTGAAACTGGCATGTTTGACTGTTAGAACATACTTCAAGGTAACATAGGAAAAAAGACGATCAATGCAAGACACACCTAGAAATAAAAGGGGCATAAAACTTTTTAAGTTTAATAACAATTGCATGTATGGTATCTAATCTCTGAAGATACTTCTTAAAATTCCTTTGATTCCCAGAAAGGAACTTTTTTTTTGCATTTTGGGTGATTTCAGGGCAAGATAATCAGCCTATCTATGTGGTTTTGCCAAAGACACTTAGAGAGGAAATCTTAACTTCATGTCAGTCTACAGATGTTTTTGATTCCCAGATGTTTGATTAAGAAAAGACAGACCAAAGTAGGTTCCGGCCTGCTGATGATAGTGTTTTACAGCCATACATTTATATTTTTTGCTACATCAGATTGTTTAAAGTAGAAAGAGTCATTTAAAGTCAAATTGTTGGTAGATTTAAAATTAAAAAGCTCAGGACAAAAAACAAATGAAGACATGAGAATTTCCTTGCATGTCCGTATATTCATTAATTTCAAACACATACTTTCATTTTCTGTTTGCAATAAAGATTTTCTGTTTGTCTCTCGTTACATTTATTTTGTGTAAGAGCAGATCTTGATATTAAAAAAGCCAAGCAGTCAAGCATGTAATTTTTTTCTAGTAATACCATGTTTTGAATAACTTGAAGAGCTCAATGATGAAAATACAATTTTGTTCGACACAGGGCGTAGCATTTGGTTTAGAAATACTATACCCATCTACAGTCGGCCTGTATATATCACAGTGACCTGCCCACTACAAATACATGGAAGTTCCTATTTTCTGTTTTGCAACAGTGCATTTTAGGTAATAACATGTGCAAAAGTAGCATGTGTTTGGGAGATGAAATGGCAATGTGAAGAATTATATAGCACATTATGTGTTGAAAATAGGGGTGTATAGATGGGGCTCATTAGGTAAAATTCGTATTGAATGTATCAAGACCTTTTCTTTATAAGCCTGCAGATTTGTGCTGCTGTTTAAAAAAGGGAAGTGTGCACCTGTCTTTGGCACATATTCCCACTGAGTCCTCAAGTCAGGCAATTGCGAGTTGTCTAAATAACTGCTGGAATAATTGTGTGAGCATAGGATATCTAATTGTGTGTGCGCTTAGGGGATGTCTTAAAAGATTTGAGCCCTCTCAGTATTCTCAATATGAAAATTTTCCCATGGAAAATAAAAGCTGGAACAAAAGCCAGCAGGAAAATCAACAGCAGAATCTGCCAAAAGTAGTTATTCTTGTTTCATTGGCAATCAATTGTTAGGCTAATCATAACATTTAGAATGCCATTTTAAGCAAGAGTGGAGGTTCCACCCTCAAATTAAAACATTGTGAAGAAATTAATCCCTTCTACTTATGCACCAATAAAGAGAAAAATAAATTCCAAATATTACTAATTTCTGTATTTTCAAGATTATGGAGGGTTAAGGTCAATCCACTTAGTTGATGTTCACAATACATCCTACTGCAGAGTCACAAGTAGAGATGTGTAAATTTTGTATAGGTGAAGAAAATAATGTTTCTTGTATTAGGTGTTGACTGAAATATTTTTGAGGTTATAAATATTTTAAAAATTTTACTTGGCTGTATGTTGCAATTATGAAGAATGTTTATATTTATTTATGTTTTCAGTAGGGTTCTTCATTTAAGTAGTCTGATCTGTAATCTGGCTATGTTTTATACACACATCTCATGTTTAAGCACTATACATAGCAAAAAATGCATATGCTACTTGCTAGCATTTTAGTTTCCAGTCCTTTGCAGGAAAGAGGGTAGCCCAGTTTCATTATCAGCTGTAGAATAAAGCCATTACATGCATATGAACTAGTTAGGAGGATTTCATATAGTTTGAAGAAGTATAATATGGATTGGCCAATTGAATAAAGTATAAAGCAAAATTTCTTGGCTTTTGCTCTTAGATAACTCATGCAAACAGTATAAAAATTCCCACAGATTTTTAATGTATATTTACATGAATTGTGTACAAAGCATTTTTATTGAATGTTTATGCGTGCATGATTGTGTGCATATTAGCTGTATTGTGTGTATATATATATATATATATATATATATATATACATTAGATGTATTTCAAATTGTTACAGCATCTTTTTTGGATTTCATATTTGATCTGTAATCTGGGAAACTTTGAAATCTCAAGAATCTTAAGAAAATCTCAAAGAAGTTTTTATGACTGCAGATTCTCCCATGAGTCAAATAAAACTGCACTCCTCTATCCACTGAATTCCCATAGAGAACCTGGGAAGTATTTGTGGAGTACTTCTGTCATTTCTAGACCCTACAATGAAATGTGTTCTGTACACAGCCAATAAGAATAAAGTTATATTGGTTTTAAACTTGATGTATTTTCTTCCAGTAGGATCTGCTTGATACCATTATCAGCTTGAAGTTTCCATTGTAACTGTTCACTTAATCACTCTTAATTTCTGCTTTTGTACATGATTTAAAAATATTTACCAGTCATAAGAAGAAAAATTAATTACAAGTTTTGTTCTGTCTTTTTCATTCTCCACCTGAGCCTTCTTGTGTGAAAAAGTAACTGCATTATTCCTCTTCTTATAGTAAGTTTTGGCCATAGACATTTACACCATAACTCAAATGGGTCTTAAGTAATTTTAAAATCCTTGGGTTTAGTGGAGCTTATGTAAGCTCTTTGTGAACCTGTATGTCAAGCGATTCGATTCAGTATAATTCTCCTATTATTAACAACACATCCCAAATACCTACTACAACATGCTGTGTCTTCCTCTAATAGAGAACCAAACATCTGCTTTCTCAGTAAAATGCGTGGCTAGACATACTGACGGTTATGTCACACATGATAAAATGCATCATGTAAGTTTGACAAAGAGGCATGACTTAATGTGTTCTGAAAAAATTTAGGCGAATCAAGGAAAACTGAGTGAGCTACAGCAAAAAACCCTGATGAACTACTGTTGGAAAGAATAAAAGGAATCATGTTCTCCAGACTAGCTCAATTAAAATTTGACACAGGTGAGACGTCCTCTGAAACATGTCAAGAAACCAACCTGATTTTGTGGCACACAGTGCACCAGCACAGAATAATTGTATCAGCATAATGTGATGTACCACGTAGCTGTTGGGCCAGCACACCAAGAGATGGAGAAACTGGATAGAGCAGAGCAAGGCTATACGCATATTTAATGGAGAAGGGCAAAAAGAAAAACTGGGTATCAGAACAAGTTCTTTCTAAGAACATCCAAAAATAAACCATGATTCCTGTGAATATGAGTGACCAGGACAACATTTTTGCATGTGGTACCTTTAGTCCCAATTCAGGCAAAACCAACCATTGACACTTAAGTTCCATTGATTTCTGCAGAGCTTAAGTGCTTTCCTGAATTGAGGCTAATTAAGTGCATCACATACAAATACTTGTGTGCATAAATTGTTTACAGGATTGGGGCTTTAGGGCTTGTCTAAACAGAGACACTCAGGAAAATTAATCCAAATTAACTAAAGGTATGAATTTAAAGTGGATTAGTTAAACCACATTAAACCCCAGTCCACACTGGGGTTTAATGTGGTTTAACTAATCCACTTTAAATTCACTGTTTTAATTATTTTGGATTAACTTTCCTGAGTGTCCCTGTTTAGGCAAACCCTTGGTGTATTGAATAAAGTCCCCAAATGAGTCAAAATTAAAGTAGACCCCAATCTATATAAATAAAAATTCTGCATTGGCAAGGGATGAAATCTTCAATTTTTACAATTCCATTGACTCTGTACCACCAGTTGCTGAAGAACAGCAGCAATGAGATCAAGTATCAGTCTGTAAATATGGCAATGGAACTAAGCCATGAAACTCCAAGCTGTATAGGAAAGGCTGGTCTGAGAAAAAAAAAAAACAGAATAAAGCCCCAAATTTTCAAATCAGTCTTGTGTATTTCAGCAATATTAAATTGCAATTTAAAAATAAAGATCAGATTTATTTCCACTTAAATTGGCAAGACCAGTGAAGGTACTGTAGCTGCCAATACAGTCTGTGATGGCTAGCAGGGAACCCAAAGCTGGCAAAAGAAGTAAGACAAGCCTTATTTATGTAAATAAGAAACCATTTGTATTTAATAATCAGCTATTACTTCTGATTAGCCACTTACATATGATATATAAATAAAGCACTCAAATAGCAGTTGATATTATTATTTTGATAAATGAACATTTGTGTTCTTTTGAAAGCTACAGTCTGATTTCCAGGGTAGCATTTGTTTAGAGTTCTGCTGGAAGTGGTGAGACTTCATTAGACTTTGAGTTGGGGGTCAACACTGCAACCATATTCTTCAGGTGCAATAAAAATTAAATGAGGGGGAAACATGGAATTGCAGCTATGCAAATTAACTGAGTGTGGAGAGAATTTTTTTTAGTAAGTAGGCAAATAAATAAATAAATAATAAACCATTGATAACTACTCAGTTTGGCATGAAATATCAGACATTCATGGCCAGACACCCAGCTGGTGTAAGTGGGCAGATGGTTCTATCTTTACTTAGAAATGATAAGTTTGGGGAAAATTTTGTTTGGTTTTTTATATTTTTTTTAATTTAAGCAAAATCTGTTCCTCTGCTGAAAGTGACAATTCTTTAAATAAAAATATTGTTGAAAAAGGTTAGTCTTTTTGTATTCAAGTTGTGCAATTCAATTTTGATATTTAAAACTTGAAACTTGCTATGAGGCTAATCTATTTTACTTTACCCTAATGAAAGTGCCATCAAGCTGACTGCTTTCCAGCTAAGATACACATGCATGAGACTGTCACAGCCACACTTCCATAAAATAAAAGAATTGCCTATGATTAAAAGCACCTTTACCCCTTATGGTAATATGTGCTCATTGCTTGGTAGCCAGTGATGCTCGCTCAAAGGGCAATTTTTAAGAATTGTCTCCTTTGCCCATTTATTTGAAAATGCTGCAAATCTGTTTGATTGTGACAGGGACCATGTGGTTCTGGTAGACATCTCCTGCTGCCCCTACTCCCTGCAGAGCTTCACAGCCCTCTCTGATCACAGCCTTCTTCTGCAGTGGGACAGGTCTCCTCTCTAGCTGCTGACTCTTGGTAAAGGAAAGGGGCTGAACCCAGTGAATTGGAGAAAGAAGCAAAGCAGGAGATGGGGAGAAAGGAAGCTGCACTGAAGGCTGGAAGGGCAGGTGAGAGTCAGTAGAGTGCCTACCTGATCTCCAAAAACTGAGAAGAGTAGCAAATTGAAAGTTTGAGTAACTTTACCTCAGTCAGCTTTTTTATTCTTGTTCTGCTGACCAAGTGCGTCAGTAATTTTTTTCTTTCTCTGTAGCTAGCTTTTTTTCCTCAGTCCCTTCCCACATACAACTTTGGAATATTTTTTTTGAAAATTAACCCCAAACCTTAAAGCTGTTGTTCTTAAACACTAAAGTGCTGTGCCAATAAATATCTTATACTGTCGTTTCACTAGCCTAGAACATAATTAAGCATGTTCCCAGCTGTTCAGTTCTTGATGCAGAAGATTCCCTCAGCTTGCATTGATCAGAATAATGGGCTGTGAAACTGTTGCTTGTGTGCAGGTACGTTATAGGTAGAAGTTAGAGGGAAGGTTGCAGAAAAAAAAAGTAAAAGAGAGTGTTCATTTTCACTTTGATCTTTATATTTCCAGAACTTATTTAATAAAATAATATCCCCATGGACAGGTGAAAAAATGCACATTGACTTTTATGCACGCTGAAAATGATTGCTCCCCTGGTAAGTAGAAAAGGTAGTTCTAATCCTTGCCCTATTTTGGAGAACTCTAATTTAGTGCCTGAAGGAGTTTTAGGGCAGGAGCACGTCTTTCATTACACTGACTCCCACTTGTTTTTTGCAACAATTAAGTGTAAGCCCTACAGCAGCACAACTGTTAAGATTTTTATGGCTCTTAAAAGGGACACTGACAATATGAAATGAGTGAAATACCATACACTGAATAGTACCAATTGTTTATGGCACTTCTTTTTCTGTCTTATAGCATTGAAAATGTGGTTTAAATTTTGGGGTTTTCCTGATACAGTGTTTGTGTGGGCCAAACAACAGCAGAGTAATTGCCCTCTAGCTCTGCAAAATGTACACAGGGTCCTCTGTACTTGAGCACATTCTCTTCTTCTCTGGTGATCTGATGTAGCAGCATGCTTCTTCACCAGAGGGGTGTCCTAGAAAAAGAAGGAACTCCCTCTCTGAGGTGTTTTCAAAAGAATATTACTTTTTATTGCCACAATTTTTATTCAAGGATTTCACTAAAGCTTTAAATGTGTCAAAGAATATTCAGATTAGTCCTAAAAATATTTGTCAATCATAGAGTAAAATGTGGGAAGGATGAATTTAGGAGTTCACAGCCACAAAGTCAATCAAAAACAAAGAACGCTTCTGCTGAATTTATCATATCTGTTAACCTCATTATGATAGTGATTGTCTGGGGTGCATTTCAGTGTAATAACCAGTGAGAGATTGGGAAGGGATGAAGCAACTGTTTCCTCTAGAACACTTTATTCAATGCTGCCAGGGGAAGATTGTCTTATTTCTGTCCTCTCTGTAATTCTTTTTTTCCCTTAGAGCGAACCGAGGCAACTGGCCCTATGCCTCTCTGAGTCAACATTTGTAGTGTTTAAGTCAGCCAGAGAAGACAGTTAAAAAAATTCACCTTGCCAGTGTGAAGGCAACTGAAGACAATTACCTAATTCCTCTCTATCCTTCTACGCTTTTTCAATAGCTTTTTATATTTCCTGTTGATCTTAGGTAGTTTCTGCAGGAGCGAAACTACACAGAAAATCTTAACAGCACTTGTCTACACATGTGGGGGGCATATTCCCTGAGCACATACACACATGATTTTCTTTAAAAAAATTCTAGTATTTTTGGTTTTTTATAAAAGCATAAAGAAGCCAAGTCTATTTTTTGCTCTGCTATTCCTTTCTGAATGCGCTTGTTCACGGAAACCATTTAAAATGAAAATTTTCTTGAGATCACAAGAAGTCAAACCATTAAACATTTTAAAAATATCTCTCCCTAAGAAAAATTTTCTTGTGCTCTTAGTTAAACACTGACTTCAAACCCATGATTTCTGCATTGAGTTTCATTAGCAGTCAGTAAGCAAATTTGAAGGGCCTGATCCTGCATTGCTGACACCATGCTGGATGAGGCAGAAATAAAACAGCACACTGGAAATTAAATTAAAGGCCAAGTCTGTAACTGTTACTGAAATCCAATAATTCCAACTGCAGTCTTATGAGCAGTTAGTAGAGTCCCCATGGTGCTAAATTATCATAAATCTTGAGGGTATCTACTGTGGTGCCAACTGTCCAATGAGATGCAATGATCCCGGCAGCAAGAATTGGAACCAAACTCCCAAACCATTCTCCCATTGAAGGGCAGGCTTTCTTCAGGAGGGACGGAGACCTGGATAAAGAACTGCTTATGTCTTCTATGACCTCCTGTAATCCCTTTCCCTATCTTTACCAAGTCTACACAAAAAAACCCCAAACCAAAGCAAAAACAAAACAGAAAAAAAACCCCAAAATAAAACAAAACAACAACAACAAAACAACCAAACAAACTTAGAAAGGACACTCAGTTTCTCTTGCAAAACATTACAAGTATTAATCTGTAACATTAGCAATCAATGCCAGATAGTTCAAAGACCACACAAAGGAATTTTTTTAGCTAGACAGGTGAAAATATCCACCTTTCAGTAACAATCCATCTCCAATGTGTGTTCCTATCCTAATCTTGATCACTATTGCTTTTGACTTCCCCAGGCACAAGGCTTTTTCAAGGAAAACAGAAAGAAAAAGAAAGACCTCAATGGTTTTAAATTCATACAATGCGCTTGATTCTCCTTGCCTATCAATTTCATCCTAAGCAGAAGAACATGGGTCACTTGGAGTGAGTTGTATATGAGATCAAGTGTCATGCAGAGACCAAATGTCCTGTCCTCATCATAAATCTTTATATGAGCTGGAGCAAAAAATTTTAAAGTACCGTGAGTGAGAGGCAGGTGAGTTAAAAGGAAGGCACCTCAACATCGGTATTCCTGCAATGTCACTGTTTCTGAACAGCAAATGCTAAGTGAACAAACAACTTATTCACCAAGACTGTTCTTTCTAACTAAACAGATTGAACCAGAACAATATGAAAATAACTAAATGAAGTTAGTCTTTGTAGGACCAACCCATCTTTGCCTGTAGTATCAGGCAAAGAAGACATGAATAAAAGCGAACTTTCACTTACTGAGGTCACTGTAGGATCGACTGCTAAATTCAGCAGAGGTGGTTTTACTCATAAATAAGGACAAATTTTTTGTGAGAGCTCTGAGGAAGCTATACCCTCTGGTAAATGTTTTGTGAAACAAAGGTTGAGTTTGAAGACTCAATTCAAAGTGAGGTTTTGGTCTCAAGAACTGCCTTTTCAAGACCCTGCTTCAAACAAATCTATACAGCCTTCCCAGTTTTGCTGGTCATACAGTCTTTCAGTAGCTGCTGCAGCTACCAGTTAGGGGAGCAGAAAATATTTTGGGCAGACATACTGCTGATGTTAAATACCCTATTATTGGTCTGTGTAGGAATCTGTTTCTTGAAGCCATCAGATCTTCATGAGTATTTTCTTGCTACCTTTCTTTTTCTGCTGACTAAACATTTTGATATTGTCACAAATGAGAAAAAAAAAAAAGGCTTACAACTGAATAATCCCAAAGCCCTTGTTTTCTCTTTCAAAATAGGAGTTATTTCAGTAATGTGATAGAGGCTATTTAGCTTCATTCAAAGGAAAATTAGAAGATCTGTGGCTTGAAGAGCCCAAGTACTTCAAATATAGCATTAAAAAAATCTGATGGGCGACCATCTTTGCCTAGTGTCACTGAACTCTAACTTCTCAATGTGTTTTGGACCATAGCCAACCTCTTTTTTCCTGTGTTAAAGAAAAGATAGATAACATTCAATTTCTTCATTTTCAGTCCCTAATTTTGGATATCATCTTCAGAAGTTTCAGATTTATGTAGTCTCATAATGTGCCCTGGAGATATCACATACCTAATTCTTCATGTTCATTATCACCCCTTGTTTTGTATAAATTGCTGTTATGTTGAGATTTCTCTTCCCCTTTTATTAAGGCAGTTAACCATTTACCAGTTTTATATGAATTATCATAGAAAAATGTATTTGGTCTATAAAAATAATTGGCTTCTTTAACAGCAATATTATTCAATAGTGCCTTAATCTGTAGCAATTCTACATAAGCTTTTTACTATGGGATTTTTGATGTTCTAATTTTTTATTGTTATCTTTGCTAATAGCTCAAATTATTCTTGCCTTTGGCATTTCCTAATTTCATGACATACACCTAAAATCCACCTTCTAAAAATTACTTTGAAAGCCTTCAGTGCACTATGCTATGATGCAGAGACCAAATTAAAATTTATGTATTCCTTGATTTTCCTTTTAATGGCTATTAGAAATTCTTTATCCTTAAGTAATCGAGTATTGAATCTCCAATGCAAACTACTTTTATTCTCCTCTGTTTGAATTATCTCTATTATTTCACTAGTATGTGATCAGATGAAAAGAATCCATGCACTTTAATTCTCAATTTACTCCCAAACAGATTTTCTTTCCCTGAAAAAAATGCTGTGTCATGCAAGACCGATTTTCCACAGAAAAGGCATCTGAACTTGCTTCATTGGGTTAGTAGAGCTACTCAAAGGTTCAGAAAATGAAGCTGCTTATCTTTGTGTTTATAAATTTGACTCTTAAAATAATTTATTTAATTTATATTTTTAACTACAAAGTACCAACCTTCTATTCAACAACTTTCAGATAAACTTAATTAATATTTCTTGCTGATTTACTATTACACATGCATAGGACAAACTGTCACCTTTTTTATATTGAAATGCAAGCAGAAGAACTCCTTCAGAAGTACAGTGCTTCTGAAAGCACACTGAAGCCATGACGCTTCAGTCTCATGATGACAACACCCTCCTGAGATAATTGGATTTCTTCACTGTATCTCCAAATGAAGGACTTTATAACTGGAATTTACTCTGGTTTTAGAAGAAATGTTGTGCTTGTCCATTTATATATGTTTTATATAAAGGAAATGAGAATCCACCCCACTGTTGTATGAAGTAGATTTGTGCAATGAGTGTACTTACAATCAATTGCAGACAAGTAAGATCCTTCTCTCTGCATATAAAGCACCTCTGTGAAATTTAGGTAAGGTGAAATGTAAACTATATCATATTTTCTCATTTCATTTGGTATTTTTACCAAACAGTTTTGCTGTTTGAATTATTAGTATAGAAACTTTGTTCTCTTACACTATTGATGGCAGAATTAGGTTCATAGTAAGAATCCATAGTATTACAAATATCAAAGCAGAGTGAGATGAACATGGACAAATAAGCTGTGTATGATAAAATATAGCCACTCAAGGATTAAGGCATTATTCGTTTCAAAGGCTGCTTTGTAATTTAGGACTTGGTCATTCTGATGTAAGTTTCACATTTAAAGGTAAACTAACTAAGTGTTTGTTTTAATCAACCCGTCTTGTGTAATCTGGTGGAAAAATAAACATCAGTTAAAAGGCTATCAGTCTGATAAAATGACTTACCTTAAATGTTAATTTGAAAAGAAGCCCCACTTCTTTCATTGTCATTGATTTGATTGAACTGCCGTTTCTCAGAGCAACTAAGAGGGAAGTTTTCCCAATCTGCTTCAAGCTCTCTTGTCTTTTGGGTTTGTTTTTAGGGGTTTTTGTTTTGCTTTTGTGGAGGTTTTTTTTTTGTTGGTTGGTTTTTGGGGTTTTTTTCTGGTGTTTACTGCCTCTCACCAGTGTCTTTGTACCTGGAGGATAGCAGTTATAACGATATGATGCAGGTATTTTTCCACAGAGAGCTGCTTGATTCTTGGATATTGTTTTGAAATTTCTGGGTTAAGTGTGCCATCCTCCCCTTTCCAATAGCCATCACTGACAGAGAAGGAGAGGAACCTTAGTTGGTATTTTTGCTGTAGTGGTACAGAGCTGTGTGGGGGTGCTTTATGACCTGATAAGGTTTCTAGTCCTTTTGTGCTTTGTGCAGTATTTAAGGCTCCTTTCTCAGGAATACAGACTATAATGCATACAGGAATTTAGAAAATAATCAAGAGTTAAAGGAAACTAAACTCTGCACAAATTAATATACTGCTATCAGCTTCTGCAGTTGTATTATTACATGCTGCCTAAGAGCTCTGCTTGTGGAACAGGAGCACTTTATGTTGGAGTGAAAATAAGAGGGAAGATAAAAAATACAAGATAAAGAAAAAGGCCACAAAATTACAATCAGGTGCTTGTGCCGGTTGAGAGGTGGTTTTTACAGGTTTCTACATGCTTTAGACAAAGTCACAAAAAGAAATGTAAAACATTTTAATAACTTTAGGGGAATCTGGTTCCAGCTCTCTGTGAGGAACAGAGAGGTACAGGCTGTATAGGTACAGCCTCTTGTAATGTTTTGAAAGCCAAGGTCCTTCTGCTTTCTTCTTTGTCTAGAATCAATGCAAAGTAATAATAGATGTAAAATAAAAGTGAATGAACAGTGACAGGGATGACAATAACATGTTCATTGTCATTACTGCATCTGCAAGCACACCCATTTGTGATGCCAGTGTAGGGTGACTACCCTGGAGTACGCACAGCATATATACAGGGTAGATTTTTCCATACTTAAAAGTACATTTATTCAAGCTTGTCTTTGTGGCTAGGTGTTATTCCATAGACTGTCTTCAGCTGTTAAGTGCTGGTGCACTGTGTCTGTGATTTATTGTTCTCATAATCAGTAATATGTCTCTTATGTATATGCTTTCTTTTTCTTAGCTACTGTCTCTGATGGTCATATTAAAAAAAAAATATTTTCATGGTTTTGTAGCTTGTGCAGCAAGTCTGCATTTTACTTTTTTTTAATACTCAAAATGTTTCCCTCTGCAATTTCCTTAAAACTTGAAATTGAGCTCCATGAGAAGTAGAATGACCTAAAAAATCATGGCATCCACTGAATTGCTTAGAGTTCAGTAAGTGGAGAGAGAGGGGAAAGCTAATTTGCTGGTGTGGATCTCCCATATGTGTTGAAACCTACTAGTCAATGTTTAGCCAGCTGCCCATGAGCCTTTCCTCTCCAGGCAGCATCTCTTTTCCCATTTAACCATTGTGGCTTCTTTTCAGTTATATATGTTCACCATGTTTGAATAGTAGATCCTGCTTCATTTGCTGAGCATAAGAAACCCCTCTTTGTACGTCCATTTGCTGTCTCACAGTCAGGTGGTCTCAGGGGTTAACTGAGGGATCTTCAGAGCTGAGCCACGATCTGCCTGTTTTTGGCTTACTGAGTTGTTTGTGAAAGTTTACCTCCGTTCTGAGATGCAGCTCAATAAACCAGCAAGTCTGGTGTGCAGAGTTTGTCCCTTCACAAAATGTGGTCATAAGCAAATGGCTGCATATTGGGTGTCTGGAAGGCAGAAGTGCCCTTGCTTTTCCTGCATGGAGGTAAAGGCTCCCTTTCCAAGACTGCAGCTTCCTCACTCACTGCAACACCAATTGATTTCTGTTTGCAGAACAAACTCACTGAGAGCTGATGGGGATATTGGGTGGAGCTTGTGCTGCTCTATTTTAGAAGAGATTTTTGGTGCATTTTTTCATTCTCCTTCTATTTACACTATGAGGGACGGTGTGGCTCAGCGTGCTCACTGTCTGCCCAGCTTCCCTCTGTTCCATGCACTGTGGTGTGTAATTAACAAGCAACAGGCCTTTCATACAAAGGAAAAGCAATAGGTGGACTACATGGCAATTTTCTAGTATGCAACTGTGTTTCCAGATCTGTGCACATTGCTGCTGACACCTTTACAAATATAATAGTATGAATTTAACACACCAACAGAAATGCAAGGAAAAGGCAAAACCATGCTGGCTTCTTCTGTGCTAGAAAAACAACAAATTAAAATGTTTGGCAAACAGAGGACAAAATTCATAGGGAAAATACTTGTACTTCCAAGCTTCTCAGGGTACATCAAGCAATAAAGTTTTAGAATTTGTTACAGCTTTTTGTTCTCATTGTTATTTTTATCCTTCTGTCCTCTTCCTCATCTCGCTCCATTAAGCTTCCTTGTAAACTTATCAATACAAAGTACTCCATGCACGAGGAATGGTAACAGAGTGTTCCTTTTGTGTCCAAAACATGTTGCTTAATTGCAAAAAATCATATTAAGTTTCTGGTAACTTTAATAAAGTCTTCAAGCAGTCTGGAAAAAAAAAACATTTCTTTGAGAATGGTCAAGTTGACCTATGAGCTGCAGTGTTTAAAGGGCAAAGTTGAAATTCTCTGAGTAGGTACATAAATTTGAATTTTATGAATGGTGAGTTTATTAATCATGAAAATAAGCAATGGTTAGTGTGATGTGTGTTAAGCATCAAGTAGCAAGTGTTACAAGTTGTCTATTTTGGCAGTATGGAACCACGCGTTTCCTTGACCTCGCTGGAACACAGGTAGCAAATTTTCTGCTTATTTATGAACAGGGCAAAATATTCACTAGAAATGGAAGATCAGACTAATCCATTTATCTGTATCATGGGATTAATGAGCTAGGAAACCACTTCCCACTGCCAACTAGATGGCATGAGTACAACTGTATGTAGACAACAGAGAAAGACTCCCCAAAAGATAGACTCTTTTCAAGTAAACCGTAATAATTTTTAGCTTTTCTCTTTACTCATAGGAGTAGTTTCACTGATTACTGGCATGAGGAAGATGGCCTGGGCTTGGCCCAATTAAGAGATGTTTCTTAAAATTCCAACAATAACATTCCTACAGAGCTCTTGCCTCAGGGCCCAATCTTGTCATCCTTCCACACACAGCATTTCCATTGAAGTCAGGATCAAGAAAATTATAAACCATACAGCATAAAAAGATATGCTTGGTTTATTTGGCACTGGAAAGCTCTATGCACAGATTTTTGGGTGCCATTTCATGATTTTGACAGAAACAAAATGGGAAGCAGGGGAAGGTTAATGTATGAATATTATCAAAATTTTAATAACGAGTATGTAGTTCTGGTAGGAGTCAACCAGCATTGACCTGTAAATATTGGAATGCACCCCTGAAATGAAACTATTCTTTGAAGATTAATACTGATTCTTTTCTCATGACCTTATCTTCACCTCTTCAAGCCTGGCCAAGTTGTGTGGATGGGCAAAGAGCAGTGGATGTTTACAACCAACAGCACTTTGCAAGAAAGAAGTGTGCTAGTGCTGCTTTCATGAATGCCCCCCATCTCTGGTTTCTCAAGCTTTTGTCATCTTTGAATTGCACTTGCAAAACATGCTCCAGATGAAGCTGCCTGGACAACCTTTTGCTTAAATGTGACAAGGTTCTGTGTCTGCTTTGCATAAGACTACTTTATGTTTAGTCTCATGATATATTACCAGATACCTGGATGAAGAAGAGATTGATCTTGACCTACAGGCCGTCAGTGGCTGTGAATGACCTGAGAAATTCTCTTTCCCTGTCTGAGCTGCTCTGAGATGTCATGGGTGCTCCCAATCTACTTGCAAGGATGTATCACTTTGACTTTTCCAAGTCCAGGTTCAGAAATTGTGAGATAAATGCAACATGGTTATTTCTTCCAGGCTTTTCTTGGAGTATGCAGCCTGAGGAAATGGACAGGTGAAGCTGAAGGATGAGAAATCACTTCATAACAGTTTTGAGTAATTTCTATGAAGGCCAAAAAAAATCTAGATATTTAAATATGCTAAAAAAATCTTACAAGTATCTAAATAGCCAGTTTTGTGTTTCCTATTCTCTCAGTGGTTAGAAGATTTTGAAATTCCTTTTTCGTTTCATTCTCATTATCTCTTCTGTTTTATTTTTATTTTACATGTTAAGAAAAAATGTATGGCAAACAATGCCTCAAGCATTGCAGCACGGTTAGGAACCAGGTTTCTAAATGCCCCAGTTAATATAATGTATAATGTTTCATTCAGCAGCAACTCATCTGATTGAAATAATTTGACTGGAATTAAACTATTGCTACTAAAATTTATGTAAAACTAATGAAAAATTTATTGGTTTATAAAATCCTTGCTTTTATCCAGGACTAACAATTCCTATGCAACACTAGTGATCCTCCCACAAATAGTTGAGAGAAAATAAAATATAAGGGAGTTCATCAGTTCATATTCCCTGAGATCCTCGCAGTTACTCTTCTTTGTGATCCAGTCTTTTAACTTTTTCATTACTTTAATCTTAAAAAATAGATTTTTAATTAAATTCAGAGCTATTATTCCCCTTTAGGGGAGGTGGGAAAAACAAATGCAACTCTGCTGAAGGACCTCTGAGCATAACACTTTCCCTCTCTTTACAGTTCATTTTGGCATTTTTATATATCTTCTGCTAATAAAATGTAATGATTTTCATCTTTTACTTTGACATCTGAGTCTGTATCTTTTATCTGTTGTTTACAGTGTTTCAGCCCATAAATAAATCATATGACAAAATAAATTACTTAATCTTGTGTTTTATTTGGAAACACATTAAAGCCTAGCTTTGGTGGGAAAAAAATAATTTTACACCTTACAATTGCTTATATACTTTTATGACTTTTGTGTCACGTTCAAATACTATCAAGGTGTCATATCAATACCAATTGTTCACAAGAGCCACATTTTAAACCTTTCAAGTTTTCTGATAGAGTTTGATAGGAATACTTTGAAATGAAAGTACATCTGTCTTTGACAAATGGCATTTTCAGTTCTGAGTGGTTTTTTTTTAATATGTTGTTATAGTGTACTACAAAAGCAATATTAATCCCCAAAACTTTCTTCAAATCAGTATACATGTGATTATAATGAAGTCCATTTATCCGGTCCCCTGCATCCAAGGCTGTTTGTTGTCAGCATCTGTTTTTTCTATCCACTATAGATTCACTTATTCTGCAGATTCCCAAATTTGTTCTTTTGTATTTTTGACATCTGTGTAACTAGTAAAATAAATGGTACTGTACTGAATTTCAGGCTGTATTTTTATGCTCAATTTCTTTTAGACACATTTTGTTTCTGCAATGAGAAATAAATGATAAATATTTTCTGCACTGTTGTGAAAGAAAAACAAAGTTTTTAACCTCAGTGCATTTATCAAGTTTTTACCTGGTCAAAGAAAATTAAATCAAATTCTAAATAGTTGCTTGCATGTCTCTTCTAGAAGCTTCTTTTCTTCACAAATGCCTCCCACAAAACTATCTTTCACATAGACAGTGTGCCCTCTTTTCTTAGGTTAATTACTGAAATATGATGTGGTTTGGTTTCATTCTTAGTAATTTCCGGATTCTATTCCAGGACATTTGGGATAGAGCCCAAGAGCTTAGCATGTTTTCCTTTTTTCATGGTAAAATTGTGCAAATATGCATTAGAGTGTGAAAACAAACAGTCTAATACATTTTTGCAAAGCTCTTTATGTTTACTGTTTATTGCAGATACCAGATACTAATTAAAATGCGCTAACAAAAGCCAAGATATAAAGAACAAAGATATAACGAAGCCTCATCTTTTAAAAATACTTGTGATTAATCCCAGAGGACATTGTGTCATACGTCATTATTATAAAATCCAAGAAAGTTAACTACATCTTTGGAAAAGATATAGTGCCAAACACTGTATCCAATCCTTGGAAAAATAATCATATTATGGTCATGTTTTCTAAGGAATAATCTTTTCACATCCTATAATGGCATCTAGCTACAGCCCCTCTTGTTTATGGTTCCTTGAGCTTCCCCGTGAAAACTTCTTGAATAGGTTTTTAAACATGTTGAAATGCTTCTTCCTCTTACTGACATTTGCCTGTAAATAGATCTCTGTCATTATTAAAAAGGGGTGATTTAAATTTGATCCCAGAAGACATTCTTAAACAAGAAATTAACTTAATATGCTTGTTATTTTAAATGTGTGGAAACAAGTTGCTGCTTGATTTTAATTCTATTCAAGCAAGGATCAAGATTTTAGGGATAACATTTTGAATTCACTTCAGGTGAAATAAACTGCTGGTCCAGTAACTGATGCTTGCAACAAGGTAGAATTTCTGTGGTCCTGTTACACTCTGGATCTGGAGATTAGAGCATTCATGCAAAGTAATTCTGTTTTCCTGTACGCCGAGGTACTGAAGCATAGAAACTGGGAACATGCAGGGATTAGGCATATTAGCAAACAGAAACTGATCAATCTGTTCACAAACTGTGAATTCACTGTCCAGAAACTCAAGTAAATGTCAGCCACCCACACAATGGTCTGCAGTGGTGTTTCAGCATCTGAACAACTCTTCACTAAATAACTGGCCATCGTCTCTCCTAGGTGTCCCTGTTACTTCCCGTGTAAATAGAGCACTAGGGATTTGGGAAAGAGATTGTTCTCTAAATGTGTCAGGCCTGTAATAGGTGATGAACTCAGCACATGCTGAAGATTCCTTCATCTGGTGGAAGGCAGAGGGTAGCACTGGTGGAGGAAGACAGTCCCCTGTGTTTAGGAAGGGGATGTTACACATCCTCTTTGTGCTTCCCTGAAACAGGGCAGAGGTAAAGAGACAGAGGTAAACAGTGGAAAATAAGCTTTGTAAAAAAGACTTGATTCATTACTGGTGGATCAGAGGGCAACACAAAACCTCTCTGTGGAACTCTGTTTGTTCTTGGTTAGGCTGGTTGCCTAGTCACTGTCCAAAAGCTTTCATGTGATTTTGTTTCTTCAGAAAATTTGAAGGTTACTGGGATGTCATTTTTCTGCTCAGGATAACACAGATGACACTGGCTGGTCTTCTGGATCTTCTCTGTGTCTGGATGTTTCAGTTTTCTCAGATTTTACACTTCCTACTTTTCATTCCAGAGCCTCAAGAAAAAAATTTTCAACATGATGTTTGGAAAACATTTTAGGCATTATTGTTCTTTTCCCATCCGTATATCAAATTCTTCTGGTACATGGGATTGTTCCTTTCATACAGCAGCTGGTATCAATTAGCACAAAGTTATTTTGAAATCCTGAAAAAGTTGTACCACAAACTCTGCTTGGTTTGTGTTTAGATTGTTTCATAAATTAAAAAATATGCAACCTTCTGAAAGCAGGAATCTAACCTAAATGGGCACATTTTCCTTCCCCATTTTGCTTTGTTTTTGTAAGTAGCTAATATCCTGTTATTTTATTACGTAAAGTATATATTTGAGAAAATTCAATTCATATTTTTGTCATTCCCAATTGTCCCTTGAACAACCACAAACCCTTTAAGGTGTTGCATGGAAAGGACCCCTCTGAAAGATTACCATTGTCCAGTCTCTACAGATTCCCTCCAGGGACCACAAAGGGAGACAGGCTCTCTGGGGCCAGGAAACTGCTGAATTAGCTCTCTATGGAAGTAGTTTTCTACTCATTAACTATAAAGGCAGTTTAGGCAAATTCGACTCACTAGTTAAAATTAACCCTTGAGAATACTTCTTTCAGCTATGTTAGTCTAAGGGAAAGTGTATTTGTTCTTTAGGTAGGAAACCTGTAAATCTGCAGGATGACTTCTGAATGAAACAGAATATATTCTATTGTAAAATGAATTCTCTGTAACAGGGAGTGTGAATGAAAGGTATTTGTTAGTACTGGTAGACTAGCATTAAACTCCTCAACTGCAGTTATGGAGAGATTAAGAAGATATTTAGGAAAAGAAAGATTTTTCATCAGTACTGAAACATCCTTGAATTCCATCTGATTGCTCATCAGCCAGGGTATGTTGAGACACCTTGTGTCTGAGGAAGGTTCAGGTCATGCTCTTTTATTTGAACTACTTTCCTTCTAATAGAGGCTTCTGCAAACTCTTATTGTCATTAGTGTATCTCAAAGGCATAGATCAGCAGCCTGAGCCTATCCCTGGCCTTGCAGCAGACATCTTCCCTTTAATGCAGTGTAGTTTGTCAAATAAATTATATATGGTGTCTTCCTGTAATGGGAGTGTGTAATACATTCTTTTCCTACCCCAGATACATCCATTTCTGCATTTGTAGAAAGAAGAGCAGGTACAACTGGCAAACTGAAATAAAACAAATATTTTAATTCTTTATTGTTCACCAGGTGCAACTGAATTTACAGTATGAAAAAAAGAGATTAGTTTTTTTCTCTGTTTAAGAAAGCCTCAGATGTGATTATTTTTTCTCCTATTTGCTTGTACCTCAAAACTTCCGGAATAAAGTAAGAGAGATATGGAACTTGCATTTTTTTTTTCCTTGATGGAAATCACTGGGCAAAAAAGGAGTGAGGGCTTTTAAATTCCAGTATAGATGTAAAGAGTTCATACCTCCTCCTTCTCACTCTCTCTTCCCACTTCCCATTTACAGGTACACTTTGGACCTGAAGAATTAACACCTTTATTTTTTGCTACTGAACACTGCCTTCCTTCTGAACTTGGTGGCTACTCACCCAAAGTGTGGACATAAACAGGAGGCTTCTATTTGACACAGTATGTAACTATGCCATGGTAACAGAGCTGTATTGTTATATTTGAAATGCGGGCTAGCATTCCATCAGTGGTATTTGTCATGTGAAAAGCCATACTGCGTTCCACTAATGGCTCCTGAACACAACTGTTATTTGGCAATAAGGGTAAGTACAGTGGATGCTGCTCCTGTGCTATGAAACACTGATCAGCAAATTCCGTCAGAGGAAGTCAGCACCTTGTAAGAGTGTAAAGCCCTGGAAGGAGCTTGGCATTCAAGTGCCGTTGGATAGTCTGTTGATGGGAACACACTAACAGTTTAATTTGGACCTGATAAAATCCTACAAAGTTTGTGGTTTTGTCTTCTCTTGTATGTGCCCTTTTTGATCATGCTAATAAAAATAAGAAAAGAAAACTGTAAAGAAAAAAGTACCTTACAAAAGTACGTGCTTGGACTGACTCAGGCACAATTAAGCTAGAACACGCCAGTCTTAACCTACTGAGCTGTGTGTGGGTGTAACAGCATGAACAGAATTTGACACTCTCTACTGCCCGATACCACTGAAATATCTATGCAGAGTGATAAGCAGATAACAGATTGTCAGCCTTTTAGCTGAATTTCCTATTTTTGTTGGTATAAATCAGACTCTTGCTTTTTCCCCCCCTCTTGTTCTTCACCCTTTCCCTCTCCTTTGAGATATCCTAAATCCTTGCTGGAACCCTGCCAAATCCTTCACCGCCTGTGTCATTCATCTCTTTACATCCTTTCATTTTTTAGGCTTTGTCTCATGCCATCCTTCTCACCAGAGATCCAGCTTCTTCTCTGCATGCAGGGATCACTTAGGGCATACGTCGTCCCTTCTTTCTCTCAGCTTTCCTGGGAGCTCAACACATTGCCTCTGTGACACTTGCATCCTATGCTAGTCTGGGAAATGAAACTCCAGATTGAGACCACCCCCATGTCAGGTGCCCAGCTAATGCTCTGCATAATGCATTCTGCATTCACTTATGGGATGCTGATGGAGAGTTAAGTAGCCTTCAAAAATGCTTAGGAGTTGTAACATTTCACATGGACCTTGCTTAAAACATATGGGCCTTGCCTTAGGGCCAACTAAGAAAGACACAAGATTACTAATTTTTTTACATGTATGTATTCACTTTTTTGGCATCATTGGACAAATTAATACTCCTATGAAGAGACATAAAAAGGTGCTGAAGAGAACTAAATTGTCCCTTTGTATACATACAGAAAGCCCTGGAAGTTGACTAAGTTGAGGATTGTATGTATCTGTTCTAGAACAGAATGAAGCCTGCCCAATGCTGGGATGGTAATTTGCAACTTTAACCAGTTTGGAGAGCAACAAAATTTGAAAACTATTTTAAGGGCCAGATAAACTTCTCCATTTCCAAAAAGGGACAAATAAGAAGAAATGTTCCTTCCCTAATGCATAATTTCTCCTTTTTTAGTGTGAAATATAGTAAATTACTCCAAACACAAACTAATCATCAAGAAGGCAACAATACTGTTAATGGTTTAAGCATAGTACTCAGTCTGAGTTTACTCTGCCTTATGGAAATATCAAAGTCATTTTGATTATGCTCAGAGGTTTAATATAGCTATTAGAACAACAGCTACCCTATTGGTGTTACACCACTAGATTTGTTAAGTTGATTCAGCACTAGAACTATGACTCTTATTCTTCCAGTTGCATTTGTGAATTTGTTTTTGTTTAAGTTTGAGTAATTGAAGTCTTGTGGGAAGCAAAGTCATTGTTCATCTGCTTATTTCAATCTGTGCTGGGAAAGCCAATTTTCTCTTGTTAAATTATATTCCTAATGTTCAACAGGGATAGTTGCAGATACTTGCTGTCATGCCTTGCTTTCTCTGAAATACATCTTAGCTGACTCTCCAAGCTGTCTTATCACCCCCTGATGTTTCAGCAGCAAGATGATTCATTCAGAATGGTCTTACCCCATTTCTGACATCTCAAATCTCTGAACTGAGATCATCTGAGAGGGATCTGAAAATGATATTCTGTAATGTGGCTAATGCAGAACTATTATCTAAACACAGAAATGAGACCAGGACAGGGTTTTTTTGTTGTTGTTTTTTTTTTTTTTTTAATGAGCTTTCTGCTTTGAAGCTGCAATCCCACATCCATGTCCCCACTTCCTTTAGCACTACATTTTCCACACCTGTGTTGCTTGTGGCTCCTCAGATGCCTTTACAGACTAAGCACAACCCTTGACTTTAGTGGTGAGAGGGGCACATCTTGATGTACGTATTCTGTTAGCATAAATTGCACTTCCTACTTGCCATGTTGACAAGAAAAAATAAAAAAGGGAAACAAAAATATTCTGCCAACCAGAACTCTTTCTTTGACAGAACAGTGCGGCTTGCAGTACTTGGGAACTCTGTTTAAAAAACATTTTTTTGAGTACCTGATTATTTTACTTAAGTGCTTCATCAAAGCCAGAGTCTTTTGGAAACATTTTATCTAATATCATATAAATGCAACCACTTAAAAAACAGGCGAAGGCAATGTAATTGTAGAGTATCATATCATAAACCAATACAAAATTTTTCTCTTCTGAACAGAGAACCGATCTTTGGTCCACATTTAATGAAAGAATAGAGCAGCTTTAATGAAAGATGAAAAGTTGATCTCGGTCCTGCTGAAGTAAATGAATGGCTTTTTATAAGGCTTCTAATGCACAAGAATAAAGCAACTGTCTTTGTTACTTTTTGAAAGTGCTAAAAATGCTTTGCACATTTTGAAAAAGTGAATTGTTGAGTTTCATCATAGTTTTAGAGCTGACCTTAAGTGTTAATAAGCTTTCTTTCAGAACATCTTTGAATGGAAAATAGCCAATTGTGCAATGAAGCCAAGTGAATGTTTGCGGATAGAATGAGAGAATGTGCTTAGCTTCTTGTTATTCTTTGGTTGCTTTTTTTTCTTTCTTTTTTTTTTCTTTTTTTTTTTTTTAGATAAGCATTTAAGGCATATGAGATGGCATAGGCATTCTCTTAAGACATTTAAGGAGATATCATCTGAATCCCTTATTTTCTCAGGGTACTGAAGGAGAAAGTATTGATTAGTGTATATGCTGGAATTCACATCCTATTTGTAGAGAGCTAATAAAAAAATAAAAAGACTGTGGTCCCAGTAGAGTTTTAGCAAAAGTAATGGTAACAATAATGACTTTCCTACAAATGCTTTCACATGTTTGGAAAATTTTCTGTTCTCTTTTAATAGCTATTAGGCTTGTTACACTGAAGTGTATAGACTTAAAGGAAATTAAATGAGAATATGTACACTGTTGCACTATTGTTATACTATTTCTAGGATTTCTTTATCTCTGTCTTAATGTTTAGTTGTCCACCCATTCCTGCATTGGTCAGCTGGAGACAGTATCCCAAATTCAGCCTCTCAAACTGACAAAATATATTGAGAGCAATGGAGCTATTTGAAGACAAGTAGCCAGTAGCCATGAGATTTGCTGTGTAAAGAGCAATTAGAAGATCTGTCTGCAGCAAAAGTCCTTGAACATAGCTTAGAGAGATTTTGAACAAATCTTCTGCTGCCTGGGAATATATTTCAAATACCCAAGGAAAAATATTTCTTGATACTGCTCATCATGGGTCACGTTGCTTTGTCTGTTTAACTGCTGTATTCCAAAGACACTGTTTCCTCCTTCCCAAGATTATTTGAGCAAAACACTTCAGATCTATCATTCATTTCATGCTGAGGAAGGCAAGAAAATGTATTGTGAGAAGATAAATTAATTTGCCATTTCTATTCCAAAGAGTAATTCTGCCAGAACACTCTCAGTACTTGTTCTTGCAAAGGGTGGTTTATGAGCTTGCATCAAAGAACCCAGTCCTTCTTCTGGCTTGCTATAATGCATATATATATTTTAATGCTTCAATTAATAATTCAGATTAATTCATAATGGAACTAAATATTAAGAAAATATTATAAAAATCAATATCAATAATTCATGATGTCTTTTTGGCTAAAAATGTAATTTCTTGGAAATTATTAGGAAAGAAATAATTTACACAAACCTCTATCTTTACAATCTTACACTGACACAGTAATTATTATCACTCAGATTGGCATGAGAATAATCATTAAATAGGTATTTAGTTACAGGCAGATGTCTTGAAAATCTAATAATCTGTTGGATCAGTATCAGGAGTGTCCCATTTGACAAAAACATCACTATTTATAATTGGGAGCCAAGCAAAATTTTTCATGGTCAAAATAAATGTAGATATGTATGTATACATACTCATATACAAACACATACATGTACACACACACACTTATGCTCTTTAATTAGTCTTTGTTCAGTAAGAAACATGACAGATGCAAAAACTGAATCATGGACTTCATAATGGTTGGGGTTGGCAGGGACTCTTGGAGATCACCTGGTCCAACCCTGATGCTCAAGCACAGCCAGCTAGAGCAGGCTGCCCAGAACTGTGTCCATATGGCTCCATCCAAGGGTGGAGACTCCACAAAATCTCTGAGCCTGTGTCAGGCACTGAAAAAGTTTCCTGTGTTCCTGTTTGTGCCCATTGCCGCACTGACCACCACTAAGAAGAGCCTGGCTCAGTCCCCTTACCCCCTCTCTTCAGGTATTTCTTTTCTTTAGGGTTCTATGTCCCAGTTCTACTAGACTTTGCTTTCAGGCACAATGCTCCAGTTCCTTCATGACTTGGTGATCCTTTGCTGGACTTTTTTCAGCTCAGTGAGCTACAGAGAGCTCTCAGCTGTGGAGCTCAGGAGTGAACACATTATTCCAGGTGTGGCCTCACAAGTGCTAAAAAGATGTAAACACTGGAAAAAGCAGAGAGTAGAGGTCAGTGGAGTAGATTCAAGTCGAGCTGAATCAAGAAAAACACTGAACAACGGAGTTTGCACTGAGCAGAAACATTTCTTTTACATCTAGAATGAGTAATTTCACAAATGGAGTAATGGCAGTTCACGTCATAGCTAATCTTTTTCTACCCCAAGCAAAAGAACAGTTGTTTTTTAACAGAGAAGAAAATTAAATAGATAAGGTACTGAAAGGAAATCTAAATGCTGAACACTTACGTGTGTTACTATTCTTTTATGTGTTTGTGAAAGATGCTCACATATTTCAATTGATGTATCTTAAGGGAAGACTCACACCCAAAACTTGAAATAAACAAAGCAGGATTGTTTAGTTTTCATTTCTTGTTAGCTGCAAGGCCTCCTTTAAGTTATTATTATTTTTTTCCAGTGGATTCAGTGTTGACAAGTGCAAAGGGTTACAGTCCTCTGCCTCCTGCTGGATATTTTGTTCACTGGCGTCTGAGCAATGTCTGCAATGTGAAGGAATTGAAGAGCTATATAATCTTTTCTATAGTATATTTATGGTGAAAGATTGAGAGGTCCCTGTTGCTCTGCTGCTACTCCCAGTAACTCAGAATACTAAAGACCTCTGCAACTTCTTTCTTCAGTTGTCTCTTTTCTGAAGAATCCTTATCCACTTAGCACACTTCCCATGGAAGCTATTGCAAACCTGCAATTATTGTTGTTGTGCTTCTTTGAACATTTGTTGATCTTTCATCCTTATGTAAATAGTGAGGGGCAGAACAATACACGGTAATTAAAACAAAACAGACTCCTAGATTTATAACGTGGTACAGGAATATGTCCAAATACTCAACTGTTATTTTTAATAACTAATGGCTATTAAAATATGTTCTTATAAACTGGTTGGAATCCTTGTTCATCAGTATTAATAATGGTTTTATATATATGAAATTCCACATTTTCCCCCCATTTTTATAGTCTTATTTGAATCTGCCATTTCAATATACAGATGTTGACTTTTGAAGTGCTGCAGTCAGCTCTGTCACTGGCTCATCATGCTCATCAGACACTGTTCACCTTACTTCTCCCTTCCTGTTCCATATCCCTCAGGAATATGAAGCTCTGTAATGCTCTGCCAGCAATGGCCCTCTGCATTAAAAGTGCATTGTTTATTTCCTTCACCCAGCCTTTTGGTCTTCAAAGTTATTCCTTTAACTTTTTATCCCTGAGAGGATCTTTGACTTAAGATCCTTTCTTGAGGGACATTAATTTTAAAATATTAAACTAAATAATAAGTTCAGAGAGTACCTCCTAGCATGAAATTGGATTTCAAGTGAAAGTTTAAGCACTCATCACTCAAAAACTCTGAACTTCCCCGAATCAGCTATTTTATAAGGTTAATGCAACATTAACAGCAATGCAATCTTATTTTTTTCAGCCAATCACAAACATTTTGCTCATGTTCATCATTAACCTGGCATTAGTCAAGTATAACTTCTCTTACGCTATGGTCAAGTGCTCTTGTGGTTTAACATGCATCCAGTTCTTTTTCTGGGCAAATAAGAAAAGCAGTGAAGTAAGTTTAAAAGAGAAAAGAAACTGCCATAAACTTACTTCTTTGGAGGTTTTTGTCCTACTTAATTTTACAGCCTCTGTTAGTTAATTGATGTAGGACTGGAGCAGTCATATTTTTGTCAAGCAAAACCATGCCAAGTCTTACACTTGTGTTTTGGAGGCTGTAATGTTGATGGTTCAGCTGAGGCCCATCAGGGGCCAGGAGGGGTCCCGCCCTCCATGCAGCATCAGGAGAACTGTCTGTGTCCATAGTCCTTATTCTGAGAGTGAGTACACAGCCACCTTCTGTGAGCTGTCTTTAGGGAAGTACCACTTCACCACTTTTCACTGAGGCTTGGTAGGCTGACCTCCTTCTGGACCCCATAATTGTATTTACCACTCCATTGCAGAGCAGTTATATACAAATTTTTTTAAATATTTTTGGAGGTCTCTGCAATAGAAAGCTCAGTTATGGCCCTCTTTTCAAAAAACTTCTCAAATAAAGTGAGAAAAAGATGGGTAAGATTGCGAAGATGATATACTAGGAATAGATAACTGAGAGGAGACCAAAAAAATCTAGAACAAAGTAAGGAAATTGAGAGGGAAGGGTGTGAAAGTGGATGCAGGCTCTATGAGACAAACAACATGAATAATTCTGGTGGTGCATGTTTTTGTATCTCTGCTTGTTTTTGCAGCATGCCTAATGTGCTGTTGTTCAGGAGAAAATATAATGTCTTGTGAAGTAGAATCACTGGGCCTATATAGCCTATTCACCTCTGAAGCTTTTAGAGTTACTTACACAAAAAATGTTTTCTGGAAGTGTCTTTTTCTTTTTCCCACTTACATAGATTATTCCTATTATTCAAATTCTTATTTCTTTACTAGGACACCAAAAAAGCTTGAAGAAAACTTATAAATGTTGCCAATTTAGCTACATCCCATAGAAATAACTAGCAGAATACTGAATATCTAGCAATTAAAATTTGAAAACTTTCTGTGGTTACCTTATTGGAATTTATTTTACACCTCAAAGAGATTGCCAGGTTTTGTGCTACTGTCTTTTCAAACAAAGGTCCTATATATCACCCCTTCCTCATTTTTGCTGTTAGTTGTGTATGCTGCATCGTAATTTTCAGTTGTTTTTTCAGCTTTAGCCACAGCATAAACATCTATACCATCAATGTACAGTAATTGTAATGAGGTGAGTATAGTTTTGCGAAAATATCCTTAAGTGGAGAGATTCTGGCAGTGTTTTGTAAAGAAAAGAAACTGTGGTGTATTCTACAGCTACTTACTGTTTAAATATCACCCTTTCATATTTTCCCATTGCTGTTTATTTTTAGCATTTTCTTTCAAGATGTTCAAAATCATAGCTTTGGTTTTATCTTACAGTTTTGGATTCTGTCCTGCTCTCAGATACATGGAACAGTACTCCAAGTATCTGGAATTTTTGGGTATTTGAGACATAGATGAGTTCAGCATACTTCAGTCTTTCTTTCAGAAAACAACTAACTTCTGTGATTTTGAGATTAACTCTATGGTTAAGAGTTTTTTAATGAATACATCCATGTTTAAAAAGACAATTTAGTTTGCCCTTTGTCCTACATGTCACTGCTATCAAGCCGTTGTAGGAGGCCACAAGATTGATCAGACAGAATTTGCCCTTGGAGAAGCCATTCTAGCTGTCTCAAATCACTTCCATGTTCTCCATGTTCCTTAGCAGAGCTTCTAGGAGGATCTGTTCCCTGACCTTCCCCAGGCACAGAGATGAGGCTAATTCTCAGGGTCCTCCATTCTACCCTTTTGACAGATGGGTACAATATTTCCCTTTTTTCTAGTTACCTGGAACTTCACCTGACTGCTGTGACTTCCCAAATCTCATGTAGAGTGGCTTGGCAACTACATCAGCCAATTCTTTCGGGCCTCTGTGATGCAACTCATTGGCTCCTATAGACTTGTGTACTTCCAGGTTCCTCAGGTGACCATGAACCTGGGAAGCATTTTGCTCCTCCAGTCCATCCATTTGAGAGGTGTGGGAATAGAGATTGCCATTGAAGACTGAGGCCTGTTACTGAGTGGAAGGGGGACCCTGGTAACAAAGGACGCGGAGAAGGCAGAGTTACTGAACATCTTTGCATCAGTCTTCACTGGCAGGACCAGACCTCAGGAATCTCTGACCCAAGAGACCAGGGTAAAGGAATGTTGGAAGAAAGGCATTCCATTGGTCAAAAAGAATTGGGTTAGAGAACAACTGGGAAAATCTGACATCTACAAGTCCAGTGGACCTGATGGGATGCATCCAGGAGTGCTAAAAGAGCTAGAAAACACCACAGCTAGACTGCTCATGGTCATCTCTGAAAGGTCATGACCATCAGGAGAGGTGCCTGAAGGCAGAAAGAAGAAAGCAAATGTCACCCTGGTCTTCCAGGGTGGAAGAAAGCAAATGTCACCCTGGTCTTCCAATAGGCCAAGAAGGAGGATCCCGGGAACTACTGGCCAGTCAGCCTCACCTCAATCCCTGCGAAAGTGATGGAGCACCTCATTCTGGAGGCCATCTCTATCCACATGGATGACAAGAAGTGATCACGAGTAGTGAGTGTGGGTTCCCTGAAGGTAAATCATGCTTGACCGACCTGACTGCCTTCTGTAGTGAAACAAACACCTGGGGGGATGAGGGGAGAGCAGTGAGTATTGTCCACCTCGGCTTCACTTTCAACATTGTCTCTCACAACATCCTCATGGGCAAACCCAGGAAGTGTGGACTGGATGAGTCAACAGTGGGGTGGATCGAGAACTGGCTGAACCTGAGAGTTATAATCAGTGGCACAGAGTTTAGTTGGAGGCCTGTCACTGCTGGTGCTCCCCAAGGTTCAATGCTGGCCCCAGTATTGTTTAACTTGTTCATCAGTGACTTGGATGAAGGGGCAGATGCCTCCCCAGCAAGATCACTGGTGACACAAAGCTGGGAGAAGTGGCCAATACTCCAGAGGGCTGTGCAACACTTCAGGAGGATCTGAAGGTGAACAGGCTGGAGAGATGGGAAGGGAAGAACCTTCTAAAACTCCAGAAAGGCAAATGCAGGTTCTTGCACCTGGGGAGGAATAACTCCATGCAACAGCGCAGGCTGTGGGCCAATCTGCTGGAAAGCAGCGCTGCAGAAGAGTAGCTGGGGGTCCTGGTGGACAGCAAGCTGTCCGTGAGACAGTAGCGCCCTTGTGGCCAAGAGGCTGATGGTGTTCAGGTGTACATTAGGGAGATGACTGTCAGTAAAGTTGAGGAAGTTATCCTGCCCTTCTACTCAGCCCTGGTGAGGTCACATTTGGAATGCTGCATCCAGTAAAAGAGAAACATAGAGCTCCTGAAGCAGGTCCAGCAGAAGGCAACAAAGATGATTGAGAGACCAGATCTCTCCTATAAGGAAAGGCTGTGAAAGTTGGGTCTGTTCAATCTCAAGGAGAGATGACTGAGAGGGAATCTCATCATGTACAAGTGCCTGTAGATAGACAATCGAGAGGATGGAGCCAGGCTCTGCTCAGTGGTGCCATGTAATAATACAAGAGACATTGGGCAGAAGCTGATGCACAGGAAGTTTCATGTGAATATGAGGAAAAACTTCTTTACCTTGCAAGTGACTGTGCACTGGAACAGATTGCCCAGAGAGGGTGTGGAGTCTTCTCACTGGAGATATTAAAGAACTGCCTGGACACAATCCTGTGCCATGTGTTCTAGGGTGACTCTGGTTGAGCAAGAAGGTTGGGCCAGATGACTCAGTGTGGTCCCTGCCAACCCCACCCAGTCTGTTATGCTCTGATTCTGTGAAAACTGTTGTTCAGCATATCAGCTTCTCCTCAGCTATTGTTACCTGTTTTCCAGCACTGTTTATCAATGCGGGTACACATTTTAGGCCTTTCTTTTTTGGTTAACATACATATAAAAGCCCTTCTTGTTATTCTTGGCGTTCCTTTCCAAATTGAGTTCCAGCTTCGCCTTGGCTTTGGCCTTCCCCACTCCATCCCTACAAAACCAAACCGCATCTCTATACTCTGTGCATGTTACCTGTCCTTGTTTGCATTGCCTGTGCTTTTGTTTCTTTTCCTATAGTTTAACCAGTAGTTCCCTACTCAGCCATGCCAGTGCCTTGCCTTCCTTGTCTTTCTGTCTCTCAGTTCTCACAGCCATCTGCTTTTACAATCCAAGTTTCCTGCCCCTTTACTGACTGTCTCCTGTCCTGAACTCTCTTTGCTTTACTTCATAACTGGTCAGTTTTTGCCCATAATTTTTTTTGTGTCACTCTCTATGCATGAGTATCTCTCCACATATACTGAAAGTCCTTGCTCTTTCTCCACAAGGTCTTTTCTGCTTCTTCTTATCCCTAATACTTGACCCAGATCATTGTCTGGTGTCTATCCGCCTTCCGTGTCTTCTTCCTCCTATTTCCCCGCTGTCTGCCATTCTCTTCCACTTCATTTTTCTTCCTGTTCAGAGGCCTCATGTATTTAATGTATAAAGTATTGCAATAATGTGAATGCTGAACTTTCAAAAATGTGACTAAAAGTGTTTTTAATTATATTTTCAATTATTTGTGTGTGTCTCTGTGTTCATGCTTCAGAGTAAATTTTGTTCATGGGCTAGAGCTTTTCTTCCCATACTGAGTGCTAGAAGTGTGCATGCTTAGAAAATGGAAGCAGATGTTTTCATACAATATCTTGATTCCAGCAGCTGAGGTTTCAGAAAGACTATCAAATGTTTCTAACTCTCACAATATATTATGTAACTTGGCACTGATATGCTTATAGTATGCTATCAGTAGTGCAGATCTAACAACTCTGACTTATTCTCACTCTGTAGGGCAGACATACTGAGGTGTGGGTTCCTTTGCATCATGCATTTAGGAACTGAAAACAGAACAGCATGGTTGTGATGTCTGTATTAAATAATGAGGCAGAACATAGTCCTCTAGAGCAATAGGTTTCCCACTGTGTTGAGTCACTAAGCAAGCTGTCACTGTTGATGATGTACTCTTATTTTTAGAAATCCTTCAATGAAAGTCAAGCTGAACCCTACGATGCCATATTTTACATTGCTTAAGTTGTTGTGATGCCAGTTTTCATTATTATTGATGTTAAACACTTAAAGACTATTTCTGGGTTAAGCAAAAGGTCTTCACGCATTTCAATGATTTATGAAGCAAATAGGCCTGCTAGATATCTGTGAAGTGCCTCTGATGGATTCAGTGAATGCAGCAGTAAGCACCCATTACTGCACCTAGAACACTGTTTCTAACTGGTTTTTTGTTCCATTTACAAGTTATGAAAGAGACTTGATGATGCTTTTAGCTGAGAAATATTTTAGAATGTAATGTTTGGGTTTTTTAAAGAATAATTCTATCTGAAGCAGTGTGGAAAATGACAAACAGCTTTAAGAAGGCAGAAAATGCATTGTGTTACTGTTCTGCGAGCCCAGGCTGCATGATGCTCTTAGGATAGTAATATTACGTCTCAAGATAAGCTGCCAGAGTCGTCTACCCATACACTCTGTAAAGAGGGTTTTGGTTCTACCAGGCTACCTTTAACTATGGAGATACTTTTTCCCTGCCTCTAGATTACAGTATTCATCCTAATTATCTTTACTGATCTAAAATGAGATGTCTAGGTTTCATCTAGGGTTGATGGAAAGAGACATGAATTTCCAAGGGAGATTAGTGCCAAGTATATTAGTGATAGCCAAGAGAAAATTTTCATTGTTATTTTGATGTTTAAAGCTATGAAAAGGAAGAGATACTACAAAATACTAACCAGGCTGAACCCTGCTTTTCTTGCCATCCTTGGTGTTTGTTAGGATGGTTAAAAGTAGGTTACTTCTTACATTGTCTTTCACTCAAATGCAGATATTGTTAAAACAGTTATAAGAGCTTCAGCATCCACAGATTGCTTCAGAAAGTTGAAACATTTGATTGATGAAGCAAGACAAGAGACAAAGCAATCCCCTCCCACTCAGTCCTTCCATAAGATTCCTCAAACCTACAAACAAAAATCCAACTGTCTAAATAAAACAGCAGCCACAATATCTTTTTCTACAGCACAGTTGTCAGAAGATTGTAACACCTATTATGAAAACATGTATGCTGTTTTTTTCTACACATTAAGGAGAGGCAAGAAGATATTTCAATATAGAAGGAACCACTGCTTTGAGTAAACTGGTATGCCTAATTTGGCATACTTAAAAACTGGGAATATGTGAAATCATGGCTAGTCAGTAAGGCTAATTCAAATTAATTGTGCCCTCAAATTTGGAATTCTTTTGCATAAAAGATGCAAAAAACTCACATAGTTAAATGAAAAATGATCATCAGGCAACTGCAGAGTAAAAAGTGAATTCTAAGACTTTAGATTTTGTTATACTCACGTGCCACACTTTATAGGCTATAAACTTGCTTAGCCGTGAACTGTTGCACTTCATGTTGGAGTATTTAAAACACATAGAAGATGATAAGATCTGCATAGATTACCAAAAGAAAAAAAAGGAAAAAGGAATAAGAAAAAAAGAAAAAGAAAAAGAAAAAGAAAAAGAAAAAGAAAAAGAAAAAGAAAAAGAAAAAGAAAAAGAAAAAGAAAAAAAGGAAAAGAAAAAGAAAAAGAAAAAGAAAAAGAAAAAGAAAAAAAGAAAAAAGGTCCTGAGGCCTTCTAATTGCCACCTTGTTTCCCAGAATAATTAAGAGAAAACACGGTGTCTCAGGTCATTCCTAAAACATGTATATTTTCTTCCTCCTCTGAAGCAGTGGAGTTATGTTACACTGCAGAGTTAAACTTGGGGCAAACCCATACTGATGTTTAGAAGAATACAGAGTGTGATTAAGTACTAGGTAAGTGCCTTACATTTCCTGAGTATTGAATCCCAAAATAAAGTGGATTGAATGTGGTTTTTTCAGTCCTGTAAGGCTTCTTGAGGCCTAATTCCCAACGACTTGGCCACAAGATGAAGCCAAAACCGTTCCGAGTTTTAAAAGATAATAACCAGAATAGCTAATAACCTGATTATTAAAGTGCTGAGCTTGGATACCAGAGGAAGCCAAAATCATAGAGTTTTAAGAGACTATAAGCACAATAGCTAATAACCTGATTATTAAGGTATTGAGCTAAAAAGGGGTGCGAGTCATAAATGGAAGTCAGTTGCTTGAGTTAATGCAGCAGTAAACTGAAGCAGAAGGTCTCCTACCTAAGGTTGCTTGCTCTTTGATAACATTTTTTTCCCATTGCTTTAGAATTTTTCACAATTTTGTGGTCAAGGGGCAGAAGAAGAATAGAGAACAGAGGAAATATATTCATTTCTGTTTTTGAACTGAATGCTATTTGTAAAAAGGTACTGGAAAAACTGCAAGAGGGGAAGCAAGAGAAGAACAAGTGAAAGGGAGCGATTCAGATGTAAAAAAAAAGAAAATTTGCTGAAAAAATTTAAATCAGTATATTGACAATAGGAATTTAATGACTGTATTTTCATAAATAACATCTAAACAATTTTTAACCTAATATTCTGAACAGGTGACAATGGCAATGCATGTAACTGCAGCTAATGATGGTCAAAATTTTTACCCATTAACTGATTGGTAAAAGGGGATAAAATAATGCTGTCCAGTTTTTCCAAGAAAATTTGGGAAAAAAATCTGAAAAACAATCAGGTAATGAAAAGACTCAGTTGTAAACCTGAAATCTGTTCTGGGTTTCTTTATCAAACTCTTGTTTGCGCATACATTTCAGTCATGTTCATGCTTACGAACTGGAAGTCATCTGCAAATTTAGTCAACAACTAGTGCAAATACTGTAAAACACCATTAGAGGTGATGAGATATACAGTGTCCTAACTGTGAATCTGTGTCATTCTTCTTTCTCATTTCAGTACATGTCGGTGTCTATATAAATATATGTAAATAAAAAAATATATAAATATATATATGCATGTTTATCCACAATAGTGGGTCCTTCTTTGTAATTCCTGCTTTAGAAATGCTTTCATAACTCCTGATAGTTTTATCCCTTTTAACTTCATGTATAAAAATGTACAAGAAGTTCAGTTGATCACCTGTCTCTCTCTCCCCCTTTCTCTTTTGAAACCTTGCCAAAAATCCAGCCACCACCTAGGCTATTAGTGCATTACTCCATATTCCTCTACCCCCATGCCAATTTTAAAATCCTTTTCATTTGCACCTTTTATAACTAATGGATGATACTTTGGGGAAAATTACAGTGACATTTGCAAAATGATGCTACTTTAAAAGACAGTGTTATTCTTCAAGTGAACATAGTGCAAAAATAAGCAATATATTTACAGGGAAAAAAAAAAGAAGGCTAATGTATGCTCAACTTAACTTCATCAGAGGCACAAGATGACATAAGATGATGCTTTTTATTCATTTCAGGGTGGTAGAAGTTTTACCAGGTTTCAAAGAGATCAACCTGGACTCAGGCTGCTGGTGCTGAAAGCTGATTCATCAAGCCATCATGACTGAGAAAAACACTTGGCAGTTTATATAGTTGAGTGGGTTGTTGCATCCTGATGACTTTAATGAAACTTGGTCACCTGCTTACAGCTTGTGCATGAAACCTTTTCTGAACTAGGATCTTAAGACTGCATTGAGGGGCTCTTTGCAGCTGTTAAGTTCAAATGAGATACATGGGTAGGAAAGTAATTGAATCTACAAGTAGAAGTTTGCTGTTGCCTTTAATTTCTACCTTTTCCCCCAGCATTCACTGGTACAAAAAGTGTGTCTGTGGTGGATGGACATTTAAAGGCACACATTTGGCAATCCTATTTAACCCAAAATTAATCTAATTTTGTTTTAAATGTCTGTGAAGAGACATTTGCAAACTGTGATTAAACTAATATATATTAAAAAAAAAATACTGATCTTTGATCAGATGTCCTTCAAAAACTACTGAAATGTGAAAACATTCTGCTGTGTCGCATTGTATTTCTCCCTCACTAAATTCAAAGGAAACCTGCAATGCAGCTGTAGTTGGTATGGACCAAGTCCCTGCACTGTGCCACGAAGGGAGAGAAAGGACCTGTGTATTCAAGGTCTTGTAGCGCAGGACCTCGCACCATTTGTAGTCCAAGTCAGTAGCAGTTTAGAAATTAGTTTTCTAAACCTTTCACCAACCATTTTAGTACATCTGGGTTTTTAGCTGGTTATTGAAGCATTGGACCCAAGGATTGCAAACTATTAGAAAACTTTACTTCTGCCTTTCTTGATGGTCTATAATCTGGCAAATGTGAAGATTTATGCCCTTCCTATGAAAAAGACCACTGGAAAATGTTTAGTTTAAATTCAGATGGAGCTGCAGAGGACTTCGGGGTTTGAAAGATTAGGTAACAAATAAGAGAAATAGATGCAGATGAAATATGATTTCCTATGCATGGTGTGTTTCAGGGAATCACTAATCCACCTGAATATGACCATGAATTATGTTCACAGTATTACACTAGAATGTCTCAAAAAGGGTATTTAGATGTACTTGTGAAGTTAAATATGGTAAGACTATAAAATACAGATTATTTAGCACACATAATAGCAGTAGACTATCCAGACCTTATTTTCCATGAGGAAGACAATGCAGTAATTAATCTTTCTATGGCTCAGTTTTATTTCTGTTTATGTATTTTTAGGGCAGGAACATAAAAATACTTTCATTTAGAGTTAATTCGTAGTAAGAACTGAACTATGAATGTTTAGTTTGTACAAATGTCTTCTATCACCATGTTGAAAGCAGGTCATGTTTCCATCTTTCTTTTTGGCAATAAAAAAAATGGTAGTAAAGTAGCACTTGGGTTTTAAAATTCAGTGATTAATTTTAGAATTCTGACCTTCTGAATTGCACTTACTGCTCACCAATGCTTATGTCATTAGGAATTAATTAAGTAGTCAATGAGGTGGATATTCAATTTAATGCTTGTACTCTGGATTTTTTAATATTTTCTTTTGCTTATAAAATTACAGAGGCAGTTAAATGGTTCTACTGTTAGCTCACTGAGGGTTTGCTACCACAAAAAGCAAAAAGTGTTTTTACTGCCATCTCGTCCATAGTTTATGCACTTTTAGGGAAAAAATGCTCTATTATGTCAAAACTTGCAGCACCAGACCTGAACATAATCCCATTATCTTGCTCTTCAAATGCAGAAGGACAGCATGCATAGTACATCACCAATAGAACTGAGATGAATTCCCTACACATATATTCCAGATAGTCTAGAGAGGAGGAGTAGTTCAGAAAATTGGCACACCTAGGACTGGAAGTATGTACCAAATGCAGGTCTTTTTACTATTGAAGTACCCACATTTAGTAGCACAGTGTATTTTGAGTATGGAGTGGATATATCTGTGATAGTTCACATATATGAGTGCATGGCTAGAAAATGTTTGATTTCTTAGTGCTTGATGTTTTGGGTAGAATTTCACATGTGTTCAACTTATATATTAACACGAATCACATCGACGGGGAGATGAAGACCCAGAGTAATTCTCAGCATCTCTTTCTGTGTGGAACATTTGCACCTTCTCAGACCTTAGCCTTCCTGAGCAGACAGGTTCAGACTGGTTTTCAGGCCACAGGGTTGAAGCAGAACCAAGCCGTCCCGCTCTATGGCAGCCTGTCCCAGAGGTCCATACCTTCATGGGCTTTAACAGTGTGACTGCCACCTGAGTCACATCTATGCTTATGCAACTGGGTCCCAAACACTGTCAAGGGCAAGAGCCACCTTGAGTGTAGTGATACCTCACTTTGAAATGCAAAAATAGGACTTGGGGTAGACAAGACTCTAAAGAAGAAGTCTGCCAAGAGGTCTTTCTAAAGTCCTGCAATTACGGAGGCTCCACTAGTCTTCATAGCCTTTTATTTCAGTCTTTTGCCATTTTTAACATTTCAGAGTTTTTCTTAATATCTGGCTTGAATCTCCCTTGTTACATTTTAATCCTGTTATTTTGCATCAGTACACCTTATTTTATTTCTGTTTACAGTAGCTTTTTATACTGAAGATTCTTATTATTGCCTGCATCTGTTTATTTTTGTACACAAATAAATTATCCTAGTTCTTGCAGTCTCTCTTAAAGGAATAAGTTTTCACTTTATTGTTGTTGTAGGGAGTCTTGTATATCTCAAATCTTTCTTGAAGTACGCTTTGCAAAACTGAGATCTCATTGGTATCAGAGCTGACTTTTACCTGCAGTCTTCACAGGCATCAGTAGAGCAGAAGGGCTGCATCAAGGCACGTGTTGACATGTAGATACCTGTTTCCATTTACACATGCCAGTTTATTTCCTGACTTTTTCACAATAGCACAGAATTTCTGGCTTGCGTTTACCATGTGATATGTTGCAACCTCTGAACCCTTTTATGAAAAGCTTCTCTCAGCTGCTTCTTCTCCCTCTTCTGAATGCAGATGACTGTCTTCTTGTGTGTCTTTGTCTTGATGTCTTTTACAAAATTTCTCCAGCTTCTAAAGGAGATTTTGAATTCCATGCTGGTTTTTAATGTGCTTACTAGAGCTGTAAGGTTGTTGTGACCAACAGGTCACAAAAGCATTCAGGTTCCAAAATATTACTGAAAGTAGGAAGTCATATTGGGTTCAAAAAAGCTCCCTGTGAGATCTCATTCCTCCACTGTGGGAATAAAGCAGGTTATGATTCTCCCCCGTGAGTTTTTTTGAACAGTTTTGTAACCACTTTACAGTAATTTTGCAATGTGTCTTTGCTGAGTTTGCGTATGAGGAAGCCTAATTAAAGTTTGTCAAATACTTATTAAAATCAATGTACAGAGCTTTGACTACTTTTCCTTATCCATGTCCACTGTTTTCCTTTCACAGAAGGAAAGTAGCCTGGTCTGATGTAATTTTTTCTTAATAAATCTATTCTGGCTGTTAGTTATTTCCTTTTTTACCTTCCACATAGTTTACTTGATCATTAATTCTGAGTTTTTTCTGCAGTTACATTATCTGTATATTCTTGTCTTTTCATAGACAGTGTTGTGGAACTACATAATTCTGATACAAGTAGTAAGATATATATGGATGGTGATATTTTGAGTGAGACTATGGCTGGACCAGCCATCCAGTCGTGGCAGATGTTGGCATTGCTGCCTTCAGCCCCTCAGCAAAGACATTGCAACTGCACCAGCTGAACTCATATCCCATCAATACACACCTGTTGTATTCAAAGGAGCTGTGCTCTATGGGAAAGATTCTTCAGAAACATTATTTTTCAGTGGAAGGGAAAGATCCAGATTTTGAAGGTGGGTTTTTTTTCAGGTTTATTTCTTCTATAGCCTGGGAATAGTGGATAGTAGTGTGTTGGAGAGGGGGCAGGACAGAAACATGTAGACGTCAAGAAGCAGAGGAAAAGCTTGTCAGGACTTCTGATTCTCCATGTCTTGAAAAAAAAAAACGACCTAGTTTAAGGGAAGTGGAATATCAGAATAAAGCAAAAAAAATTTAAAAAATTATGGAGAGTTCAAAAATGTAGCAATTTCAATTATGCCTTTGCCTCCACACCACTGAGTGTCAGAAGGGAGTTGAGGCAGGTGTAATCCTACTGTCTTTTGTAAGCAGGTTCAAAAGAGAAGACAAGTAAGAGCAATTTCCTCTCTCTTCTGCTCTCATCTCCTTTCTTTCTCTCTTCTACCAGGCAAACACAACGACACATTTGTAGAAGCTTTTAAACTTTTTTGGGCCAACTACAGTCATGATCTGCTGTAGATTACCAGTGGCACATTCCATTAACTCTTCATGTGTTCGCCTGAAAGGTGAGAGCTGTTTTGCCATTCGCAGCTCAGATCTCAGTGCTCAGAATTGGGAGCTTTTTATTGTCTCCTACACCATCTCCCTGTATTTGGACAGTGTCATGCCTACTCACAAATTGGGAAGCTGTTTGACTAAGATAATGTTCAGTAGTTTGCATATTACTACAAAGATTGTTGCATTTTCTTTAGGAAAAAAATCTTCTGTTAACTCTCTTTACCCAGTATCATCATTCACTGTCGTGCCTATGCCTCATAGTGACAATAAGAAACACTTATGAAAAAAGTAAACTGGAAAGAGAAAAGAGCTTTAGTCTGTGAGCAGCTAAGGCAGACAAGCTTCTTCTAGTGTGACAGATATAGGAATACTCTTCAGGGTTACTTGGGATGTCATGAGATGCTTGTAATAACAATGTCAGAGAAACAGGCTTCTGTGCATTGATCACAGTCCTCTATTGTATGCTACATTTTACACCACCAAGAAAAGATGAGAGTTTCCAAAGCATGGGGACCTAATTCACCATGGCTTCCAATTCAACCTGACCTACCTAGAGCTGCTGCCACTGACAGAAATACCAGCTAGGTCACTGCCTAGTGACACTGTGACACTGCCTTTAAAACCATGCCTTAGCATGCCTATTGGGATATTACCAGGTGTCTTTAGGCAACTTTTGAAATTGTTCTTTGATGGATCAGTACTTGCACAATGTCATCTGCATGAGACATCTGCCCTGTGTGGGCCTGAGATAAGATATTATGGTATTTCCTGTGGTGCCTTGATGTTAATTCTTGCTCTAGTCTCATAATTCCCAGAGATGTGCAAATGTTTGTCCATTTCTGCAGTCCTGACATTGTCCTGAATAGCACTTTAAAGGATTTGATCTTGGAAAGCATACCTAACTCATCCAATTACATGTGTGAACTCTTTGAAAGAAAGTAATTTTGCATCTATTGCCATTTCTGTTTTTCTCTTCCTTCATTGCTTGCCTCTTTAGAGTTTGCTGGAAAGTGATCGAGACTCACTGACTCTGAAACTTATTGATCGGATTTGAAGAGTATAAAGGGGAAAGATGTAACATTGATAAAAAGTAGGGCAAAAGATTAACACCCACACTAGTTTGTAATCAGGAAAGTCAGGAAGGTGCAGCAGGAGCCATGAGCGTTTTCTTGTTCCAAGGTGATAACAGAGCCAGTAAAGATAAACATTTGGGGTGAGGAAGGAATATTTCCTCTGATTACTGCTGCCAGGTGGAAAAAAGAGCAAAACTGTGAGTTATGCTGTCAACACCAGGTCACCAACAAACAACTGATGTTATTTAGAGCCTGTGGATATGGTTATGTATGTTCATAAAAAAAAAGCAGGAGGAGCAAAAGGAAAAGATAGAGATGACAAGGAGATACCAGAAGTAGGAAGAAGATGACAACAGCTATTTAAGATAAGGATGGTTAACAAGTGCCATGAGGACTGGGAATGTGTGAAGTGGGACATTTAAGTGGAGCATGAGGACTGCAAAGCATTTAATCTGACCAGTGAAGATGTACCAGACTTGTTGACAGGTCAGTCCAAGTGAAGATATTACTCTGTTTTGTAAAGAGAGTGAAGCTGTAGACTCTTGGGTCTCTCAATGCATATCAGGTCAAGTACAGAACAAACTCTAGTATTCAATGTTTAGACATTTTAATTACTAGAAAACATGGTGGTCTGTTTCTTGAATTTCAGTAAACACCCATCTACTCCACTTGTATTCATGCTGAAATCTATGGAACCAAAACCACTCCTGGGGCTATTTTATGAACTTTGGGAGTTTTGCCACAGATTGGGCATTGTGGTTTGGTGGGTGGTTTGTTTTTTTTTTTTTTAATTTTTTTTAATGGGAAATATGTTGGTTCTCTCATTTTAATACCCAATCCCTGATTCTGCAACAAATTCACATGCAGAGGTAACTAACACTATGGATACTGGATGTCAGGTATGTTCTAAGCATTGTGAAGCTTTCTTAGAAAAGACTGTAGGGGATTTTGTCTTTTAATAAGGAAAATATTTTTTAATAATAATCTTAACAGAGGCGTTATTCATTTCACATTTCTGCAGGAAAGTGTTAACATAGTAATGCTTTGTGATCATGTGTTAGTTATTAGGTTCATAATGAGTATAATACTGTCTTAGTTGTAATGTCCATTAATACAGCAGAAAAATACAGTATGTTAATGTGTGTTCCTTCAAGATTAGCTATGGAAAGTGAAAGTGCATTTCTGTGCTAATACAGTAAAAATTTATTAAACCTGTAACATTTGAGCATGGAAAAAGAATTATTTTAACAGGTTTGTTCCATTAATGGTTATTTGTTTAAGAGGGTTTCTTAGTATCATACATTTTCTGATTGCACACTCAGAATTGTTTTTCCTGTGGACACATCTCTTTCCTTGACAGGTTGTATTATTCTAAGTTACAGGGATTCTGACATTATCTTGAGGATCTTTTTACAAATGATACATGCAGAATGCTTTGAATATCTAATGCAATTTCACACCAAATACAAACATGCTGGTGTACCACAGCAGCTCCGTCCCGGTCACGGTCCAGATTCTCTTTCCCTTCCTAGAAGTTACACTGCCAAAATAGAGAAAAAAGTATTGCTGCTACTGCTTTTCCTTCACCCTATTTTTCTCTCAACAGTGTGGTCCAAATCATCTCTTGCAAGTAGCTTCATCTCTTTCTCTGCTTCATGGACTGGTTAGAGAAGCAGGGGCTGTTTCCAGCTTTCTCTTTCCAGCTTGATCCATTTTTGTGCTGCACTGACTCCCCCTTTTAGAGGTGGTGTTACTGCAGCCCTGGGTGGACATTTGAACTAAAACAGTGCATGATGCCATGAAAAGGTACTGTTTTGGTGCAGTGTTTTAAAACTGCACTAACTGGAGGAAGAGGGTGCAAGCCCATTTGGTTTCCTGCACTTCCCCTGAAGCAGCAGAGGAGGATTCCCTGCACTGGGGAGGCAGAGGAAGGGGTTAACCTGCCAGAGAAGTAAGCCTATTTATTGTATCTTCAGTCTCTTAAAGCATTGAAAAAAGAGAAGAGAACAGAAGTTGATGTCTTTTAGGGGTCGCATATGGTTCCTACTGATGAAGCTGTTTGGGATATTTTTTGATCCCTGTCAATAGGAGCCATAGAGTCTGATGTTTATAGTTATCTCCTCTTGGAAATTGTGTGTGTGAAAAGTTCATACTCTTTGCCACATCCTGTAGTAAATGTTCATATCAGTTCTTTCCAAAAGATTGATTCCTAGCTTGCTGCAGCACAGTTCATCAAATCCTTAATACAGAGGTGAATGGATGGTAGTCTCTTTTTCATCCAAACAATTGTAAGCCTGCATTTGGCTAGCAGTTATGCTTGTTGGATGAAGCATGACTGCTCAGTATTCGGTTTGCTTGCTATTGCCAGCAAACAATATGCTGGCAAAGGTTTACACTTTCTTTCTCTTGCCTTTTTTTTTGTGTGCTATACAAAACCAAGCATGGGTAATGAGTGTCCAGAATGTGTATGCTAATTCCTGTAGAGGCCTAGATGTTGAAGTTTAAATGGAGAGTGAGTCATTTGAGGTCGTGCTGTTATCATGTGTTACGTTCTCTGCACTAGTTAAATTTCGCCAAACATTGTTTTAAGTTACTGAAGAACATTTGCAGCTGACTCCTTTCCTTTAAATCTCCCCCTTTTGTTTTCCCATTTAGATTCGTCTATCTCTCTGGTGACGTTAAAGGGAAATAACCAGGTAGGCATAATTTTCTGGCACAAAAAAGTAGTAAAGAGCCTGAGAATGAAAAGGGATTTGGCTTCTGAGCACATTCCTTAGTTCTTTTGTAAGCCTCTGTCTATATTAATGTATTGCTGCACTTTGCAGAATAATATACTCACACGGGCTTCATAGTCATCTTTCTCTCTTCATTCTGAGGACCAACATGTTAGTTTTTCAACAGCTGTAATCAGGAAAATAAGAGCTTTAGAGTTTGCTTCAAACCCTGTATCTCTAAGCAATCTGCTGCTAGAAAGCTACTCACAGAGTTAGCATGAAACTATTCTAATTCTGTATTAATTGCTGTAATTAGGTTTTTTGCGTCATGATCAGATCAAGGAAGCCTAGAGAGAGAGAAAAAAAACCCAACCCCTCTTTATCCACAACTCTCCTAAAATGAGGCTCAGTATTGCCATCAAAGGCAAAGGCAATGCAAGTCAGACTTTCCCAGCTGGGCAAAAGCCCTCGTCTTCAGAGATGTCAGGGGCAGTTTGGTTCCAGTATACCTGGAGTCATTCTCAACATCCTGTCCTGCATGCAGACCATCTGATTATTTTTGTCCCAATGGGGTGTGTTTAGTGCCCCTAGTTTGTTTAGGGGCAATTTTGGTGGTTTTTTTTTTTTTTGTGTTTTCTACTTACAGGCAGACTTGTGCTTTCCTGATACGATCCTATATATGCACAAAGTACCTGTGAACAGTAACGCCCCTCAGATTTCTCCTGACCAGTATTCAGTGGTTCACAAATGCACCTGGCTGCAATCTGGGGGAATTTCCCAGTCTGAGTCTTAGGCTTCTATCATTCCCTGTGATGCAGGATGAGCATTCATTTATACTGCTCTTTCCCTTTACACAGCTGTTGTTTGCTATTTCCCTGTTATTAAATACTTGCACAAGGAAAGAAATATAAAAATGCTGATACTTGCCATTAACTATTTTTGATGCAACAACTAAGTCTGCCAACTGCATGAAGTGAATGCATTTTGTTAAGCACATCAAAAATGCATTTGTAAGAAAAGGCTCAGTGGGTCAGATAAGAAGGACACAGAGTACAGTAGTAGCAAAGTACCTTGGTTTCTCATCCACAAATTGTGTTTTTCTTCCTTTGGTCCTTTGTGTGCTTGAATTATTTAGACTGTAAACTTCCTATGATGCGAATTGCCTCTTAATATCAACCTATTTATACTATGGCCACACATCAGCCAACTAACGTCAGAGAATTCTTTCCCACTTGCTCATTTCTCATGTAACTCACCCCATCCCTAGCATGTATTCTCATTGAAATTTGGAGTCTTCTACATGGCAGCCTTTCTGCATCCTGTTCCTTTCCATTCTTTCTCTTTCCTCCTTCATGACCTTCTCCAGATGGTACATCTGTAGGAAGAAGAACAGATTTAGAAATGGTTGGTTTTCTTTCAATGGGAATTAAACCGCATTAGCTCCTCACCAATGCTTTATTTTGGGAGCAGGCTAATCAGCTAGACCTGGGCAAGAAACCATGCTTCCATTCAACAAGAACTTTGGAAATGTAATTTTCTTGACTTGTATGAAATGTTAACATCTCAGGAATGTTTTCAAAGTCCAAATCCAATGAGCTGTGAACTGTGGAGGGCAGGCTGGACTTACACTAAGTCAACAAAAATATGCTTTTAAGTCTGTCAAAATGCTTCTGCCTCTTAGATTGCTGGTTTTGTGTTTTTTTGTTTTTTTTTTTTTTTTTTTTTTTTTTAATAAAATGAAACAAATTCAGTTTCTTTCCCCTAGATTGCTTTGATATTTTTATGAAGTTAAACATTTTATTTGGAAAGGGCTCGAAGAAGGAAGGTGAATTTGACTGAGCATCCATATTTTGGCCAAACAGGTCTAGATACTCTTTGGATTAACACTATCCCTGTATGTCCAGGAGAGTTGAGGTGGGAAGGGAATTCAGCAGTGTACTCATCACCATTCCATTCACCTTTTCCTGGAAAATCTCAGGTTTTGCCTCTAATTTCAGGAAGAAAGGGAAGAGTGGGCAATATGGCTCCATCCAGGTTTAATTTTCCATAAAGCTACGGGTCTCCCAGGTGCACAAAAGAATTAATATTATTGGTGATACAGGTGGCAGAGCAGAAAATGAAGCTTGAAGTGTCATGGTGTGCTTGTTTCAGTGTGCCTGGAAAGAATACCATTGCCAAGAAGTCTCAAATTTTCCTTTTCTCAAGTAAGTGACCATCTTTCATGGCAGCTGCCACTTCCCTCTGGCCCTTCTCACCAGAATGGTACCGATTCTGGGTATTTATCATTGGGCTATTTATCATTGTTCCTAAATGTATCATTGTTCCTAAATGTATGTTGAATTTTGTTTCTATATATCTATACATGTTATGGACCTCTATGGGAAAATTACTTGAGTGAGAACTATGGGATTGAGTTATTAAATATTAAAAAGCAATAAATTTCAGATCACCCAAATTATAAAAATACCATTCCCAGCCATGTGACCATGTGACAGTCACTTCTCTCTTGCTCTGCATTTTTGGAAGATGAGGAATATGATCTTTTTCATGGTAATTTGTGATGATACTATCAGTTATTCTTTGAATGGTGAATTTTATTACTTAGGTCTCTGCATTAGCAGAGCTCAGTTTGTCTGTTGGTTTTCCCATACCACAGGATTTGTGGTGCAGTAGGAATCCATTAGATTTATTTTACTATCTAGTACAATATGTGTAGGATGCATAGCTCCTAAGAATGTGTTTCACAGATCACTCATATATGGAGACGTTAGGAAATGCTGACATTTTTTTTTCTGAAATTCCCCTTGCTCTCTCCTTAAAAAAAATCTGAGCAATGATGCAAATAAGTTTTCAAAAATATTGTTTTATGAATACATGTGCTATAATCAGTCTTTTTAAAGAATAGAAATCACATAAATGACAGTTCCAGAAACTGTAGATTTATGACTTTTTTAAACTTTCCGATTATGCTGGCAATGACTAAAAAAAATAAAATTTTGTAATTTTGAGGAGAGAATAATGTACTTTTTTATTAAAATAGAAATGACACACTGCTGCATATCTAACTTGATTTAGTGTTTTTATTAGTTATAGAACTGTTTTAATACCTCACTAACTATTGCTTTCTCCCTCAAGGTTTTCATTGTTCTCATACCCTAGAAACAAATTGATAATTCTGAAAAAAATAAAGTATTTCTTAGTTGTTTGCTAACAGCAGAATAGCAATCAGTCACCACAGGGTTACTACAATGGGCATCATTATATCTGGATCCTTATCAATTTCACTATATGGGTAAGTATTATTGCTGCATACCGGAACTCCTTTGGTGTTATTGCTTAATTTTAATTGTGATTGTAAAATGTGAAAAATGTGGATATTTAAACCACAATTAAACACCTGCTATACTTGTTGTGCATTGGCATTTAAAGATATATTGAGTATTTAAAATCTGCTGAATCAGATATTATATTGAGAGGGGAAATAAAAAATAAAAAATCTGGGATTGGTTTGAAAGCAAATGTTTGCTTAAGGAAATGGTTGCCGGGAAATTTAATTTATCCAAGTACGTGATGCAACATCTGAACCTTAAAATATTTTCAAGAGTAAATTTTGACATCATGCTGTTTCTCATGCAGCTTCAGAGGCTGCCAGTCCCTTGCAGCTTCCAAGAATCCCACTGTCCTATGTGTGTCCCTCTGACATCCTGCAAATGGAAAATCCTGCACTGGAAAACACCTGCCCAGCATTAACAAGATGTAAATGGCAGAAACAGCAGAATGTCAAGTTGCAGAGACACAAAGAAATGAAGGTTTTTTAGAAAAAGCCTCTGCTGACTACTCCTAAATTCTTAATTTTCATTCGAGAGTGAAAACATTTCTAAATTGCTTCTGGTTCTGTGGTGAGAAGCACAGAAAAACACATGAGCACATGATTTTTGTTAGGCGTGTGAGTAATCTGAATGAGTTAGAGCTCAGCACATGTTGATGTGCTTTGCTGCCTTGGATCTGTTAGTGGTGTAAGGTGGTTTAAATCTAGCAGACATAAAGAGAGGCAGTAGCTCTCAGTACAATTAAATCTGCAAGCAGCCTCTACTGCACAGCCTGGCTCATGTACCTTTCCATATCCCATCTCTTTCCCCTTCTTTTAAAATAGGTTGAAAAAATTGTTTAGTCTGAAAAATGACAGATTTATCCTCTCAGTAAAGGCTGTTTTTCTAATATTAGAGGGAAAGTTCCCTACAGGCATTAAAAAAATTACCAGTATTTTAAGTCTTGTTTTTGTTGTTTTATGTCTATTGTTGTTTTGTGTTTAGCCACTTGCACATCAGAAGAAAAGAAATCATTGTATCCACGTTTCCATCTTTGCATATATGGTGGGAAATTTTTTCTGAGCCTTCAGCTGGCTCTTGCCCATTCTAGAAAAGTGCTTGGGGGATTTTTTGCTTCATGATTTAGGATCTAATCAGGTACAAACCTAGAACCAAATCCCTCCCCAAGCCAAACCAGCAGCTCTGGGGGAAAAACTGTTCCTCTGTGCAGGAGAGGTAACACCAGCATTTTTCTTCAGCTGTAGAAGAGAGCTTGATGTTGTTTTTCAATGGTCTGCTGATAGGCATCCTTGGTGGTGCATTGATTTAGGTTTTATTTCCTGCAATCCAGACTCCTGGGAGGATTCCCTGGCTTCTTGCCTCTGTACTTCTGTTGACTTTGCATTGAACTTTGAAATGATTCAACATGATCAGCTGTCAGCCTCCTACTACACACTGGGCAATCAAAATAACTCCCTTCCCTTTCCTGGGAGAGTGGGGTTCCCAAGGGGACTTCATGGTCCTTATCTTTTCCTACTTGCTGGTTTGAAACCAGTGATAACTGGCTAAAAGTTGTGAAAAAGCAAACACTGTTTCAATAACTAATGCATGCAATAAATTGACAAGCTCTGCATTTCAATTTTTTTCCCCAAATTGGTGCCTCAGTTGTGAGGTAAAGTACCCCCTCTCCTTTCTGTACAGGCCAAATAGCTTCTCAAATGCCTTACCACAAATAAATCATTTAAGTATCTTCTTCTTGTCTTAGAGCATGTCTTGGCTACCAGAACACTTTCCTGTCAATCTTTAGTAATGGCTTGTGTCAGGTGGAACCTCCTGGGAAAGAAATGGGTTTATTTTAAAAAGTTTATGAGAGCATCTCCTATATCTCCAATGTCATAGAGAAGGATTATTAAATATAGAATAAATAACAGACAACTGTATTATGAGGCTTTAATTCCATCGAGGGATTCCATTTTTCAAAAGCAGATTTAGTGCTCATGAAAGCTGTCAGGTTGAGGTCCTTGGAAGCCAAAGTGGTCTTTTTATCCCATAGATCAGGTGTGGTATTGGCAAAAAACGTGCAGGCTCTCCCACACTGTCCTGACCTGCAGCAGCTGTATTTGTGCTTTAACCTGTCCATGCAAAGCAAGCAGAAGGGCAGGTCCAGGGGGTGCAATGAAGATTAGTGTAAGCAATCCAAAATGAGCTCTGAGAAGGCCGGCACCTCCACATGTATTGGTGGTGTGTACAGAGGCATTAGCCAGGGTGCCAAAGAGTGGTGAGCCCCTGGAGCTGTGCTGATGGGTGCACACCAGCTCTCAGCATAGGGCAGGCACTGCACCACAGGGGAATAAACCCAGAGCAGGGAAGTCTCCAAACCCCACAGGCAAAATGGTCTGACTCACAGGACTTCTCTCATCCCACAGGGAGCCTCGCATTCCTCAGGCTTGGCAGAATGTGTGGGATAGCGAGGCTTACATTTTAAACCTACACCTTTATAGCACGAGGCCCATCAATTAATTTACCTACTCTTGTGTCAACTTTGGCAGCTTTATAAATTGGAAAAAGAGATTCATGATCTAAATCCAGCCCCTCACTCTGCGATGCATTGATGCCTGTAATTCCTCATAGAAAATATCTTTCCTGAAGTCTGCAATGTGTTATAATCTCTAATTATGAATATGTTCACAGAATTTGTTCATCTCAAGATGCACTTGTGCATCTGTTATTTATGCACTATACATTAAACTTTACATATAGCTTTAGAAATATTTCTGCAGATGTGCACTCGTGCTTAAAAGACCATAGAAAAGGATATGTTAAGCTGTGTGATGAGGTCCTTGGGTATGGATTATAAAGTACGTGGAAGAGCATCATCTTTTCCCCATGGTGGAGTTGTAACTAGAGGCAGACAAGCCTCTGCTGAAATTTTGGGGTGGAAGGGCATCTCCAGAGTCACGGCTACAGGTAATGTTGCAGCCCACCTCTTGGTGGCCTCTCAGGCAGTCTGTGGGCTCTGTGTTCCTGCTAACAGGCTCTGTGGGGTGGGGGGTGCTCCTGCTTACCCTGGAGCCCAGGAACAGACAGTATTTACTGTCTGGGTCTTCATGGCAGACAAGCCTGGTATCAAGGGCATCCTCAGGTCACCCTTTGAAGATGATATAGCAAGAAGCCAATGTGTTTGTAAGGGCAGGGAAGTCTGGAACTGAGTAAGAGAGACTGTAAACTTATTAGAGAGGCTGAACTTTATGCTTAAATAGCACATAATGCAGTAGGAACTGGTCCCTGCCTGGCACTTTTAATTGCTGCTGTAATAATAATACAAGAAACAGAGCCAGTGTTCTGTACACAGCCATACAAAAAATGATAAATTGTTATTCTACTTGTTTTCTTATTGTAAAGTAATGCTGTCAGTATGGAATTCATTTAACTGGAAGACAAGTCCTCAAATGATTACCTTAGGATCTGAAGGGGGAAAAAATACAATTCAGCCCTAGCCACTACAAGAAAATTAGAATTAAAGGTAATATATCTTGAAAAATGAAGCAAAAGAAGTCAGATGACTGATAAATGCATGATGTACAAAAATATGCTTAACTTTGAGCACACCCCAAGGTATCCTCTGGGCCCTGGTTCCAGTCAGTCCCTGAAAGACATGAATGGCATCTTAAAACTGTGACTGCTTCAGGATGTAATGCTTTTCTAATAGTGTGTTGCTATGAAGAAAGCATTAACAGGTTTTGATGTGGAGATGCTACCAGAGTTTTTTATATGTTAGCCTTCCTTGTGTAAGCTAGCTACAGGTGCACATGGCTTGTGGAGATGAACCCTAAGAGACTTTTTATTTTTGAAAGGTGCTGAGGTTCCTTCCTTTCCACTGCAAGTTAATAAGGACTCTGTGCCAGAAGGGAATACAAATCTGTTGTGTTGACTGGTTTTGGTTTAGTTGTCTCTCTTTTTTTTTTTTTCCTTGGTATGTGGACTTCTGTGCTTCACAAGCAAAAGCTTTTCTCCATGAAGAGAAGACATCAACATGTCTATATAACATGCCCCAGCACCTCCTCAGAAAGACATTTGCTTGTTAATCTAGAAAGTAACAGTGTATGCAATTAAGTGCTCTGATTTCTTCTCACCCTACAACCCAGTTTTGCTTTTCATGTTTTAATGTTATGCTTAATAATAGAAGTACCTGAATTATTTGAAGATTGATGGAAAAAAGTATTCCTTGCTTTGCCTTGAAGCACTATATCTTTATGGAATCATAGAAGCTGGAGATTGTAAAGGCCTTTTGGGTCATTGGAGCCACCCATGTGCTGACACCGGATTGACATTCTTTTCTTTTCCTGTGAAAGCTGCTCGTGATACGGTGGTGCAAAGAAATTTGCACTTTAATAGGACACATTTTCATAAAAGCTCAACCTGATTTTGTCTCTGTTTATGGTCCAGATATATACAGTGCTATACAGGCCATATGAAATTACAGCAAGGAGTTGTGAATGATGTAGGAAATGAAAAATTTGTCACAAAGAGCAAGGAGGTAGCAAAGCTGTGCTTTTGATATTAAACTCAGATATAAGCCAGGCAAGGAAGCTGGTCTCAAAAGGTCTCAAACAAATATAACCTCTATAAAATAAAACTGAGAAAAATAAATAGACTAATTAAAAAAAAAAGTTTTAGCACAGCTTGAAAACTTTTATTTTCTCCAAATAAAAAGAAACCCAAACACTTCCCAGATGAAGAGAGCACTGCTAGATGTGCCTTTGTCCCAAATGAAAACAAATTGAAAGGGTTTCTGACAATTCGGGGAAGTGCTAGAGTATTCATACCAGAGGAAGCTGTTTGTTTTTATTGAATTTTTTGTTTGGTTGGGTTTTTAAAATTTTTTTTGCAGGCGGCATGGAATCACTCATTCTAGGGCTGGTAAGTAACACATACAGAATTTAATAGCAGCCCATACAATAAGAAGAAATCTTCTTACTACAGATGGCCTCTCAAAATAAAATCAGGTGAAAGACAGGTAATGCTTAGCACATCATTACTGCAGGTTTTCTGACCTGGTCTACTTTCACCCCATTGTGTAAGGATTCTATACCACACCCTTTTGGGGGAACAGCATAGGTTTCTATATTTGTTTCTGTAGTGTGCTATTCCTTCTACCTTTGGTTTGTGCACACAGATTTCTTACTCTCTTGCGGAACCCTTAAAAATTATTTTTGTGGTGACGAGGAATGCAAGGACTCCTCCTCAGGCCAAATCTGTGCAGCACATAAGTAGGTGCATGTCTCTCACTGCTAAAACCCAGGCGTGTTCTTCAACACCTTGCTGGATTAGATCCTTAATCATCATCACCATCAATAGCTACTGCTTGCATGCTCACCCGGCAAAATGTGACTTTTTAAACATGCAGACCTGGGACTTTGTGCTGGTCAGCAAAGCAACCACACTGGGTGATGTTCCCTGCTCTCTGCATACACATGGCTTAAAATTAATTCAGCAGCTCCAGTACTTAATTCTTCTGTCAGTGAGCACCGGCACTGTACATGTGGGATTCTAATCTTCACATGTGAGACGGCCTCGAATAATTTCTGTGGGTTTTATAGGCAATTCTGTGGTGATCAAACTACTGTAAAGAAAGACCTGCATCAACCCATAATTTCCCCCCCTTCTTTCAAACAGATAATCTAAGGTTTCCCTTGTGGGTGGCCCTTCTTTCTTTTGTGCCATGGTAATTTCTTCATAGGTGGTACCTGACAAGTCCTTTTTTACCCTTAGAGTTTTTTGTTCAGATTCCATTCACTTCAAAATATCATTACCATTGCAAACAAGGAAAATGTGTTTATCAGAAACTGCAAACTCCTTTAGGGCCTCATAGGATTAATCACGGTTATAAAGTTTTATTAAACACAATTTTTGTTTAATGACAAGCTCCACCAGTCCTTCCCATTCCAAACCAATCCTGTCCTTAGGGTGTATCTAGCACAGCAGATTGTTTTCAACAGACTCTCAAGACAATCCCTATTACTTTGTCATGCACAGAGATATTTTTCTTCCTGGATAATTTGAACTTCCTTAAAAATCACATCTGTTTCATACTTTATTTATTTGTAATTTAAATCCTTAAATTGAATCTTTCATTACTAACATCTGGGCTTGAAATGCAGCCCACTTGAAAAAATACAAATTTTATTTTATTTGTAGTTACCCCCCTTCACTCAGTAGCATTGGTACAAACATTCCCTGGCCAGAGGCAAAACAGCCGGGTATCTTAAAGCTGTGATGCCGTACCACGTGTAATATGGCTCACTTGAATGTCCCTGAAGTGACTGGCAATTTGCCCAGAATTAGACTGAATGCAAGTAATAAGCTGTAGAAATTCCACAATATTGACAATTAGATATCTCTATACAGCAGCAGCTGTGTATTGTTCTCATGGTATATTCCTCTCAAAGCACCTCCTAAAAAAGGGGGGAAAAAAAAACCTGGCAGAAGGTTGCAGGCAGCAGAAAGGTAATATACATTGTATGAAATATCTCAAATTCAGATTAATAGGAATGTTTCTATTAACACAGTTTTCTACATCAGGAATAATGGCTAAGGCAAAATGCTGTGGAATTTTCAGTTTATAACACCACATCTGTACTGGTAAATTGCTATATTTTAAACCTTTTTTTTTTTTTTTTTTTTTTTTTCTGAGGAAGATACCTACCCACTCTTTCCTTTCATCATGAAAAGGAGGAGATGGGAGTGTGGGCTTGCTTTTGGTTGTTGCTTGATTTCCCCCAAAACAGAAAAAGACATTGGTGTCCTGCACAATGGGGTGTCCCCAAGATGTAGCAATATGGCCCAGAACAGAAAGGTGGGGTGAGAAGAAAAGGTTTGTTTTTTTTACCCGATTGAGGAAATTCAGATAGCTTTGAGGGACCTGCTGGAATAAATACATTTATTTCCTACTAATTCTCAATTCTCTCATGTTTCAAAGTTTATTTGTCAGTCTTTCTACAGAAAATGTGGAAAATTAATTCATTGAACATTTATTTTATTTTACTTACAAGAAGCAGCTGCCCACAGTGAACGGATTCAAATTTTACTTTTTAAACCATACTTTTGAAGTTTGCATTATAAGCTATTAATCTTTGATATTTTGCCCAGTGGATATCAATGGAACTTGTTTCTGTCAGCGACTAACTTGTCAAACTTTGGTTTTGGTATCTGTCTTTATTGTAATAGAAATGATCATTTTTTAAAATAAACTGCTGTTTGGTTGGTTTGTTTGGTTGTTTTTTTTTTCTCCAGAAGTACCATAAAACTGAGGGAACAATAAGATGTCAAGTTTTATATTGCAGATGCTAATTTATCAAGCTAATTACCAACAAAATGCAACTAAATTGCTGATAATCTTGAGACTGATTAATTCAGCAACAGAGATATTGATGAGTATTTAAAGGTTAGGAATAGGAGCGTTATGATGCAGGAGCCCCTTCCTACTTCAGTGCTTACCACAGAAGAATTATCTCAGCACCGCATGGCATGCACAACATTTTGACAGATACGTGTGCTGTATGCCAAACAAATTGCTGGAGAAAGGAAAGGCCAGTTTGTGCATTTCTCTGCCTGGCGTGACCACGCTGAATATTGCTAAAATAGAGGGAAAGGTTTCGCATGGCACTGTATATTCAAGTTTCCCTGTCCTGACATATGTCACCCCAGATCCTGCCATTTTCATTTCCTCTTCTGTATTGTCTGCTTTTGTGCAACTTCCCTGCCTTTCTCCTCTGGCCAAAAAAGCAAACCACTCCACAAATGCAATCACAATAAGAGATTGTGACTCATGGCCTTTTCCAGCTGCAGGGGAAGTGAAGGTGATGCCTGAATCCACCAGTCCTTCGGTCAGAGATAACTTTTCCTTTCTGGACTGTGGGAAAAGTGTTTCTTCAGGCTTTATCTGAGTGCTGTCTCCTCTCCTGTGGGTGCTGAGGCTGCTGAGTCAGTGCCGAATGAGGTCAGTCGTGATGCCCATTTTGGGAAACTGGACACAGGCCTGAAACGTCCTGAAATGGCATTCCTTGGGCCCTTTTCCTGCCAGCAGCACAACATTGGGTCCCTTTGGTGCCGAATGTGCTCCAATAAAGGAGGTTAAAAAGCCTGTTCATTAATTGACTCCAGCACTGAGTGAGTCCCTTTTATAACCTGTGTTATCAGCAGAAGTACAAGCATGGTGTGGTAAGGAATGTGATTACGGACGAGATTTCCTGGGAGAGGAATTAGCTGGCTCTGGTGGTGATCTCCGTTATAATGAGCACGCTGCCATCTTTATGAATGCAGTTATAGATGTACTCCCACAGCCCTGGAAAACGCCGAGCTCCTCTGCCTCACTGAGTAGCACCAGCCAGGCTCTCAAAGGGTTAATCTGCAGTTTACTATTGAATAACATAAAATGAGCTGTAAATAATGTAATGATATGTATTGTTAAGCTACATATACTGTACCAGGTGCAAGTACTCCCACTCCTCACTTAGATATAATCTGGGGCAGTCAACAAACACAGATGCATTTTAACAAAAAAGAAAGAGAGAGAGAGGAAAAAAGATGAAGAAAGTATGAACAAAAAAAAATTAAAACATATGTAAGATAATTTAACTGAGATAATGATCCAGGTAAAACCTGGCCTATTTTTCAGAGTCACTTTAACTCTGCCGTGTAAAATACAATGGCATTTTGACTTGTTTTTGGAACATGCACGAGCCAAACACGTGTGGAAACACCTTGACAGGCCTTTTGTATAACTACAAGAAAACTGATAATCCTAAATCAATTACATGGGGGAAAATATGAATCTTTGAATACTAGTAATTATAATGGTTATTTTTCACTTTTGTAGCACCTGCAAATGATGCACTGTATATATAACAATGATTCCAAAAGCTCTAATTAACTGTTTATTTTTTTCTTCTTGTTTGCTGGCTGTAACCAGTCCACATTAATTGACAATTTATATGAGTGTGTGTGTGTATGTGTGTGTGTGTGTGTGTGTGTGTAGATATGGATGTATATTTTTCCCCCTAGCCTGCAACCCCCCCATTATTTTCTATTACTTATGATTGTCTGGAAATTACAATTACTGAATCTGCCTCTTCTAGCTTGGTTCTTAAAGCCTCATCAGAGACTTTTTGCTGAACTTCCAGTAATACTCAAGGGATGAAAAATGTGGTAGAATATGCTGGACTGATCCTACCTACTGGGGACAACTGCAGTCCCTTCTGTAGCATGATGACATGGCTCCTGACTAATAGTGCCAGTCAGAATTCCTAACTGCTCCTACCAAATGTGAAAGAGCTGGTTTTGGAAGACCTCCAGCCACAGCTTTCCACTGCTGATAGATTACTCTGGGCTATTCATGGAGCAAGATTAGCCTGACCACCATGAAGAAAACTCTTTGTTCCGTGTCATTACCTAGGACGGGTTGAACCGTGTTAAGGCAAAGCTGCATTGGTGAGCTAAATTCATACAGAAATTGGATCAGCGGTTGTTCTGAAATTATGCTATTATCGTTGAAGGGAGCGGGGGTGGTGGATTTGTCGGGGTTCTAGGTAGGGAATGTGAAGCACAGCAAAACTCAGTGTAGAGAGAGGGGGGACAGCTTGCAGTAGGCACTGTTAGGATTTTTAATGTGGGTGCAAGCACGCAGTTGCCATAAAAGCGAAGCACAGCGGAGCTTTGTATTGAAATGAAAATGCAACTGTGCCTAGGCAGCGGCCAAAGGGTGCTGAGCCTTGGGTAGGCACCACGCACTGCGGCAGCTCCAAAGGCACCGGAGCGAGAGGGCCGGCGCCGGTGAGGAGGCACAACAGCGCCACGCACCGCGAGCGCAAGATGGCTGCTGGAACCATCTGCAGGACATCAAAGTCTGCTGCCTGATGGCAAGTGGGCTGCCAAAGCTTCTAAAGGCTTTGGCGCCTGCATGTAAATCGGATGCAAACTGTCCATCTGCTGCATGGCACAAGTGACAGCTGATTCTTTTTGCAGTCCGTAAGATGAACTAGACCTAAGCCAATCCGTCCCTGTTCCTAATCACACAAGGTTTGTCCTACCAGTTTCATTAGCCAGACACACGAGATACAGTATGTGGTTTTTCATTTTGCTCTGTACGTGACACTATAAAAAACAATGCCGGGGATGGGCTGTGAAACCAAAGGGGACACACTGCTGCTACTGCAGAGAAAGCATATTGGCAATGTTCAAAGCATATTGGGGCATAACAGTAGTCTAAAAACCCCAATATGGATTAGGACAGCTGACCAGATGTCTTGACTGACATTTTTTAACACGATTCAAGGGTGTCCCTACAGTACATAAATGCAAACTATACATCTGTGTACTTTTTTTTTTCCACTGGAAATACCATACATGGATGCTTTGATTGTAGCTGACAGCTCCAGTGTGAGGAGAGAGCCATTCAATGCTGCAGCTCTGGACTTCTCCTCTGAGAAGCTTGCTGGAAAAAGTTTGACTTGGGTTCCAGTGTAAACAGGCAAGAAAGATGTTGTCTTCAGCAGAAAGTTACCTACCTCCTCTCCTCATCAGATGGGTAGTGGGAACTTGCTGGAATGCTGTGCTGAAAGTGGGGGATGAGATGTGATATACTGTTATAATAAGGGAATGTTGTTCTTTTCTAGACTGATCTCAAATTTAGAAAGTTGGATTACTATGAAAACGCGATTACTCAGCTGTGCAATTGTTTGTGAGAAAGAAAGATCAGGAATGGTTGGGGAGGGGAAAGCATTGCAGGTATAATGAGAAGCAAGGAACAAAAAGGGTGAAAGAACAAAGAAGTTTCCAGTTTCTCACTATGTAATTTTTAGAGCAGAGGTCACATATGAAGAGTGGACCCCCTTCCCTCCCCAGTCTAATTAGACATGGGAGGTGGCAAAGGTGAGTTTGAAGCAGCACACTGAGTCTGGACCCATGTGTGTTAGTGTGAGCCCAGTCGGCATTGCTCCTTCAGATTGCAATGAGTACTTCATGTGCATATTTCCACCCTTCCATAAACATGCATCAGTACTTTTCCCCCTTCTGTCTCCTGTACATTGCTGGTACAGGGTTAGGAACTCTGCTGGTAGGAAGCCAATTTTTCCACGTGCCTGTCCAGAAGCAGCTTGAGGTATGGCAAACCATTCTCAGCAACTAGAGTTTATTCCAAAATACTGATCATTGCCCCTGCCCCAGGCTCAAAATACAGAGAAAACTGGTATCTTGCCTTCTTCAAACAGGGAACTGTGTTAAAAGCTAATCACAGACTCTTTCTGTGTCCCCACTGGACTTCAGCATGGAATTTGGTATCCTCCACTGATGCTCCTTGTTAGTGTCTGAGGAGCAGATTGATAGTGTTTGCCCATTTATAACCATATAGACTAATTGGTTTTAGTGTGCACTCTCTAGTTTCCAGGTAAATGTAAAGAGATACCTAAATTTATGTTTCCAATCATTTCCTTCAGAAGTCTTTTGCTTTCCCAGTGACCAGCTCCAAGCTTCATGCAGAAACGAAAGATGCCCTTAAAAAAAAGGTCCTGTAGAATCCGCAAGGCCACAAATAAAGTTATACCCAGCATCTGTAGGTACATTTCTGTGGTGCCAGCAGCTTGGCTCTACACTTTACAGATACACATTTCTCACTTAACACTTTTGACAACATAAAGTTTGTACTTTTCAGTGATAAATCTTACTTGCACTTAAGTTTAGCTTTTATGTATCCCTTCAGATTTGCAGCATACCCTTAGAAAAGGTTTTGTCCTGTGACATCAACTATCCTTGTGCTTATACAGATACTGTATATTTACCCAAAATCTAGGCCTGGTGTCTTAGGTGAGTATTTGAGCCTAGGGAAAAAGAGTTTCTTTGAGGAGCCATTGAACAATAAAAACTCTGCTCCAGAAGGTCTCAGGGACTTGAGGACCCCTGACCTGACACCAGCTCCTCCTTGCTGCTGCTGTGGTGCTGTCAGAGAACCTCACACTGGCAGCAAACCCCCAGAGTCCCTGCCACTCACATCCCTGCCTGCAGGTGTTCTGTCTGTGGCCCTGGAAGGCTCCCCAGTGAGCAGGTTGTTGGTGCTGCTCTCATGGCCAGCATCCTCCCAGGCTGACCAAGCCCAGGGCAGAGGGTTGCAGGTATCTGCAGCTGTGCTTAGCCTGCTGCTGGCCAGGCCAGCTGCACTGCTCCATGGAAAGGATTTTCCTACTGTGCAGGTGAATGTTTGGATGAGTGTGCCAGAGCAAATGGCCTGTGCGTGCTCAGTCTTGTTCAGAACCAGCTGATGGCTACCAGGTCAGTCACCTGTATTAGAAGGGTGGTAAGAATGAAAAATGAGGTATATGGGATTTAGAGAAGGCCTAAGAAAGCCTAAGGAAAGCCTAAGAAAAGCCTAAGAAAAGACAGCTCTCTATGTTCCTGTGAATGACAATCAAGAGAAAACTGTTCTTTAACAAAGAAAATTGCTCTAGGCCTGTGTGGTGAAAAGCACCTATATCCCTAAAAAGTGAATACTGCTGGCAAATTACTGATAATGTGCCAAACATGACTTTTAGGCTTGTATTATTAACTATGAAACTGATGATACAAACTTGAACATGCTGATAGCATAACACTGAACTGCGCAGGTATACCTCAAATCATTTGTCTTTCCCAAAATGACCTTCCTCTTTGCTGACTGATGGAAAATCACGGATGAAAATGTCCTGGATGAAACTGATGAGAATTTTCCTTCTTTTTGGTCCTGTGCATGTGCTGTGACTTTCAGGGAGCACCTGAGATTGCAAGGTTTTACTGCTAAGATTGTAAGTTTTACTGTAAATCTGCACTAAACAGACACACGTATAAATTACTATCATGCTGTCGCATCAGTAGATCAGCTTACAGTCCCTTTTAGATTCTCTTTGTCTTGTTATTTTCATTCTATTCAGGAATTGAGCATCAAGATGGATATTTAAAATACAGCATTCGATTTACTGATCTACAAATACACTTCTGACCTCTACATGTAGGCTATTATATCCCACTGATTTGTCTTTCTGGACTTTTCTTATTATCATTTCCATGAAAAAGCCTATTCCTGAAAACTGGATAGGGATTTTGAGCCAAAAAAATCTCTGACCTGGGAATGTGCCTGTCACCAATGGTTATTGGAATGCACACTTGTTCACACTCGGCTTCCAGCTCAGCAGCTCTGCAAAATAGAGCACATCACAACATCTACTTCAAAGCAATTCTGAGAGTCTCTGAAAAGTACAGTTCCCCATGTGCCTGAAAGAAGGAATTAACACTACATCTCAACATTAAATTCAGAGGTATAAATAACCTGTTTGCTAAGAATGCTCCATTTGTTCCCCATGACAGAAGCCTTACTTACAGCATGAAGAAGGAAAAAGAACATCATTTGCCTCTTCCAGTGAATAATGTGAAATGAGGGTACAATATTGAATAAGCAGATGATATCACCACACTGTGACCCAAGGGCTGGGTGGAAACAATGGGAGGCAGAGGTACATGTTCCTGATTCAGTGCTGATCTCATTGCAGACTTTCCTTGAATCCATGCCAACCATGCATGAGCAGAGGGGCCACTTTGCATTCTTCTCCCTTTTATTGCAATGAGGCTTAATGCAAAAATGGGAGGAATGGCTTTTAACAACGTAAAGGCAGCATTTTCCCTTTCCTTTGATCTCAGTTCAGATCTATTCTGACATTCTTTTTCTGACAAATGAAAGAACTCAGTCATCGATGTTTTATGCTCTGCCATGACAGAGAAGGTACTTTCTGCTTTTCACAGTCCAGTAGTTATGTGTGATGCAATAAATATAGAGAGACAAGGTCAAGCACTTAATAAATATGTTGTGAAATGTATATATTTGTTAAAGCCTGAGTATCATGTGGTGTCTTAAACAAAATCATCTGTCCATCCATCCATCCATCCATCCATCCATCCATCCATCCATCCATCCATCTGATTATGTTAGGTAGAACATGGTCTTTAAATTCTGCAGACCATCTCTCTGGCACCTAAATAAAGGGCCAAATCCTATTGTCTTCACTTGGTTTCATTCATACGACCTCCCTCTCTGTGGCACCTCCGCAACCTGATAGAGATGCAGTGCAGTCTGCATGCTGGCCCCAAGCTAGAAAACATTACTGCTCAGGCTGTGGAAAGGCTGATTTGGATCCGTTCTTTGCACTGCGGCAGTCCTGTGTGATCCTTGCCTGGCATGAGCTTCCCATCTTATACCAGCTCCTCTTTTTCTGGAGTTTTTGTGCAGCACTAACATAGCAGAAAGTTTGGGGTTTTTGTACTGTTTTTTTTTTTTTCCTTTGTGGAAACAAAGTGACTCCTGACAAGATCAGGGAAAACGTTTGGGACACTGCTCATTGACATTTTACCTGAGGAAAAAGAAGATTGCAGCATACTCAAAGTAAATCACACAGCAAAGGGAATGTCCTCATTTTAGACTGCAGAGCAGAGAGCCCGTGTGCTGCAATTGCTAAGGTAATGGTTGCTGCCGCTCAACTGTTTCCTCGAAATGCAGCCACTCTGCCTTTTTATTTTTGGGCACTTTTGCATGCATAATGATATCCATCCATTTAAAGGCAAATGTCCTCTTAGTTTTAATGGGCTTCTGTTCATGGAACATTGTCAGATACTGTCTTTACTTTAGTGGGTTTTTTTTTTCTTTCTTTTTGTAATTTGGAGATAACCGCTGCTTTGTCATGACTCTCCTGAAAGCACAGGGTACCTGTGCCCTTCAAGCAGCTGCTCAGCCTCTTCCAGAACAGGGCAGCTCTATGTACATCATGGAAAGATATAAATTTTTATGGTGTAAGTGTTTTTACAATGGATTTATCACATAAATAAGGAATGGAAGAGACCTTGCTGGTCTGTTAATTTACCTTCCTGTAATAGTAGATTATTCTCCAGAGTGCATTTTCTAGATCCATGGACAGTCCAATTTTAAATGTCGCAAATGATGGGGTTTGTATGGCTTCTTGCAGGTGAATTCATAGCCTATATGGCCTTAGTCACCTTTCAAATATTTACATGTCCTTTTCTTCCTTACTTATTTTTTCTGAGTTGACATGATGCATACATGCATTTTATTTTACACTTCTGTTTACAATCTATTGTCTCCCTGCCTAAGAACATTTACAGGCCCTTTTCCTTACCACTATCATTTCCTATTGATTTGTTCTCTCATATCACATTCTTTGTATTTTAAAAATACTCTTTTTTCTCTACTGTCAAACTCAGCTCAATCAAGCACTGCCTAATGTTGCCTCTGCAGCAATGCAAAGGGTGAGAAGGTATATCTGTAATTTCAAAAGGACTGAATAATTTCCAGGTGTCCATTTTAAATCATAACAACGTTTCTGGGGGAATAATGCATTAGAGAAAACACAATTGTGATAAACAAAGTTTTAAGTAATTATTAAACAGATTTAGTAATTTTCTTTAATTTTTTTTGAAATTGAAACAAGACCTTGATTTTCTCTTCATTCACTGTAAATATATCTGTTCTCTGTAGCTCCCAATTAAATATCATGTGTGAATTTACCACCTTCTTCAGATCATTAATAAAGTTTACTGAGTTAGATTCCAAACAGGGTTTTAGGGTATATGATAATTGTAATACTTTATGTTATGGTGCATCTTCAAAGCTGGATTTAATGAGTCACAGAGTCTACCTGTAAAATTGTGTCTGGAATGAGTTGAAAGGGGAATCATATTTTTTTAAACAGAAATATTTTTTGCAGAAGCTCTGGGTAAGGAAAAAAAGGCAATATTTCTTAAATCTACCTATCTTCCAGCTCTGCTTTTTTGCATTAATTTTTTATTTAAAAGTTTTTCATTCCAATTGGCTTGCAAACCTTGTAATAAAGTGCTTCTAGGATCAAAGGAAGTTATTTTTATAGTATTACCTCATTTACTTTTATTAAAATAGAGAACGGCTTTAAGTTATACACATATTTGGTCAAAATGATAGAAGCCCTAACCATACTTTCCATGTTTTTTTATAAGGCACAAAGGATAGCCTAAGTTTTGGCTGACAGTCATTTAGGGGGGCACAAGACCTCATCTGGAACAAAACAATGCTGTTCGTCTGTGCAGTGTCAGAAACTCTCCATGGCATTTTCAGAAATCCCATCTCTTAAGCAAGAGCAATATTTTCATAGATGTAATTCCAAAATAAAGGCCTTTTCTTTCATTTTGTTCATTGCAGTGGAGTTTAGGGTGCTTAGGAAATGAAGGCCAGGGCCCTAGGTAATTGTCTATTCAGGTCAGGAAGGCTAATTAATATGCAGACACTAGCTATGTTTCCAGTGTTGTGTTAGAAGACTTGGTTTATTTGGCCAATGACAAGAACAGTGTGATGGAAAAGAATCAGGCTTTGGAATAGCAATATTTACTTGCATGTAATCATGCTAGAGGGTGAAAATTGTGTCCTCTGTACATTTAAGGATAATGCAAGTTTTTAGAAGAGCTGTAGCTGAAAGAGAAACAATCCATAAAATCTGCTGGCCTAAACAAAGATGAAGAAAGATATGTAAAATTTATTCCATCATTCCTTTATGGATTTCCCATTAGATGTTGAATAAGATTTGTAACCCTTACAAGTCATGTTCTTCTGTAAAAGGTGCATCACAGCAAACTCTGTTGTGTGTGTTTAATGAAATGAATTCAATGAAAAAGGACTATAGCAATGTATATCTTAGAGACTTCCTCTCATTTACTCCTTTTGGAAACAAAACATTGGCAGTCACCCACAAACCTTGTTGGGCTCAGAAGACAATCCTGGGTGCAATCTACCATGATGTATCAATCTTAGACAATACAGTAAGATATGGGCAGGGATCTTTGTGATTAATATAGTTCTTGATCATAAAAGTTATGCCAGTGGTTACAAGCCCATTCAGGCATTTACAGCCTAGATTTGCCTACTACTCATGTTGTTTACTTGCGAGCGTGCACCCACGTGTCACTGCAGGCCAAAGCTGGAAGCACATGTGAGTAGAAACACTTCAGCCTGAATACTGCACTGAGCACTGCATCTCAGCTTAGGTTCACACTCTCTTTGTGGATTTGGGTTGGACACAAACCACTATAATAAGCTGAAGCCCAATTCATCAGGAATCTGTCAAAACTGGCTTTCCCTGAGCCCAGGGAATGATTTGAATCTTAGTTATAGCTAAGCTAGTAGTCCATGATTTTGGTGTGGAACACATGGATCGTGGACCTGGCATAGCCTGATCCCTGATCTATGTTTCTCTTAGCATAACAGAGCTCACGACTGCTGAGCACAATAGCCATTGTATGTACCCCTCTATTTAAATGAATAGTAGGTGTAGGTCTGGCCCCAGGTTTTTCTGACAGATGTTGCAAAATTAAAAAAGAACCTAGAAAACAATTCTGATACCTGAATGGGAAATCCACCTTGCTTATAGAGTTAAATCTACCAAAAGCTGAATCAATTACAGGGTAATGCCATAAGATGTATCAGTGTCTCTAACAATCTATTTCTGGAAGCCACATTACTGCAAGCCATTTGTATGTTGGACTCATCAAGCTACGTGGATTTATAAGATGTTATTCTCATTAATGATATATAACTAACGTGAGTCAAGACGCTGCTTGTCACTTTAATAGAAGTCAGTGGCTTGTCTGAGAGATGTTGCCTTTAGTGAAACAAAAAAAAGGATCAGTGAATTTTGACCATTTTGGACATGAATTTACAGATAACTTTTTGTTCTAAAAATAAATCAAAGGTAAGATAAGTAATAGGTAAGAGTACCAAACATTTTACTTTTTCTTATAAGTCACTGGTTCTAAAATACAGCAATTGAATAACAGCCTGGGATAAAACAGGCTGACCAAGGGCTTCTAAGCATCAGTGGAAATGCTTCTATTGACCTCACTGCACCTCGGATTGGTCCCCAAATTATTTTCATTTTTGCAGTTTAAAACAGCAATCAAGCTGATTCCTGGACCATATGTTCCACCAGAAACAAAAGGAGTGTAGTGACTGTGAATATGAAAATTCAGTATTTTTTTTAGAAAATGAATAAATAGTACATACCTGTTGTGTCATTAATTTAAAATTCTTTTATGATGAAACATTGATGCTTCCTCTAATTTTTATGCTGTTTTTTTTTTTATCTAGAGATAATAACAGGGTAATAAATATTTCTCAATTCAGTGCGTATGTAAACCAGATTGTTATAAAAATGTATTTAATTTAGGTTTATGTAGCCCATTTTACAATGTAGAAGTCATTTATAGTTATATATATTTTAGAGTTAGGGATACTGTATCCTGCTAAGGCAAAGCATTTCTATTTTTTCTATTGTTTGAGCAGGCTTCTTTTTCTGCCCTTCTTTAACATTTCAGACTATAAAATAATTAAGAATGCTCTGAATTGATGGAGATTTTCTGTTTTACTCTTAAAATTTAGCTCTTAAAATACATTTTTCCTCTACAAGCTTTTGATAGATATGAGGCTGTGCTACTGTTAATATAAATAATGTCTGGCCACTGGGAAGACATATATTTATTTACAATAAAAACTGACGTATTAATTATTTCATTCAGTAGACAGGTATCATCATAAAGACTGGGCTTATACAACATAGCAGGCATCACAGCAAAAATCATAAATACTGTACTTCTGTTTAGCTTGACAATGGCAGGTAATAGACTATCATTTCTGTTCCCTTAGCTACTGTATCCTTTTCTATCCATCATTCTTTATTGTTATTATCACACTTATTTCAGCACTCTTATATCAGCAACATTTAGTGATATTGCAAAAACATGGTTCAGAAAGGCTGAACTTTTAATTGTTATGAGAAATAAGTTAGCTTAATTATTCTATGTAAGTAGAAAAGATGTGGTTTGTTCTTCTTCCTAAGTCCTTCCTTCCTAATCGCAATTCAACACCCTTTTTAAGCATTGCTATGTATGAACTTCATGCTGCTAGACAAATAAATTCTTTGGAAAAATGCACATTTTTATTTGGAAATAATGCCATCTCTTTGTTAGATTTGCAGCAATCCTATTTTGCCTCTACTGTTTTTAAGTCGAAAATGAAAAATTATTTAGAAGATGTTTGTGCATCATATTGTGCTGAATGGTATGTAGGTCAGCATGCTGCACCATAGCAGATAAGGCACAGTGAACAAGTGTTCTATGTACTTACAAGCAAATATCAGTCATAATAGAAGTAGACAGATCTACAAGAGCGTTTTGGCTTAGGAAATGTTTCTTGTCATTAGCATTTAAAAAAAGCTATGAGATTCAGGCCTATCAGCACCGATTCACAGCAAAGCCTGGCTTGCACAGGTTGTTATCTGTTCAGTACAGAGGTGCAGCTGGTTAGCAAATGGATTTGCAGATTTTTTTTTTTAGCAGGGATGAGTAAAAAGGCAAAGAATCAGGTACTTACAACCCATTCAGAATGTAACAATTTTGTTTGTGTTATAAACCAAACCTTCTGTTTTTTGCAAACTGCATTATTTTTAGAAACAGAACCGAGAAAAAACGGCTGATTTAAAAAAAAAATCTTTATTCATATTCCAGTTTCCCTAAGGGCTCCAATATCCATGAAGTAATACCAGCAAAGGGAGCAATGAAGACTGCAGACTTCCATGATTCAGTTTTTCGATGCTGCTTTATTGTGTTAGCAGTCAAGTCAAAAGGCAATATCTAATATTTTTAATTTTTTATTTCTTCCTCTATATGTTCTCAGAAATGTGAAGGGGAAAATATGACTGATTCACTCCCTAATGCTATGGCTGAAGGTTAGGGTAATTTTTATTTTATGTGGAAGTGGAATCATTCCTCATGGAGATAATAATCAGGGCTGCTACTGAAAGTAGCTCAGTCATGCTTGAGTTGTAGGGTGCTGTTCTGCACAGCTGTTTGCAAGGTGGAAGGGATGGGTTTCCTTTTTAAGGAAAAATGCTGTTCATGAGCTAATGGGACCACTTATCAGGTATGTGAATGCTGTTCTTTTCTGTATGGCAGAGAAAAAGGCTATAAAGTGCACGGAAAAGGTCCTCTCAGAAAGCTTCCTTGGCTGAGGAGGGGATGGTGAAAGGGCTGTGCAGGTGCATGTCCTCCTGCCAGGCCTGCATGTAAAGGGAGTCACCTGTGGAGTGACCTAGTGAGGACCACAGCTTCAGACTGAGCTTCCACCTGAGTTTGAAAGGACTGTGGGATGAATTTTAGCCTGTCTCCAGTACTTGTTAGCTGAAAACCAGCTCCATAGTGTATGAACCTAAGGAAAACAGCTATATATAGAGCATGGTTACAGCCAGCATCTTTCCATCAAAGAATCATACAGCCACAGCATCATGGATTCATAGAACATGCTACATTGAAAGGGACCCATGAGGATCATCACGCCCAACCCCTGGCCCTGCAGAGGACACCTCAAGAGTCACACCATGAGCCTGAGAATGTTGTCCAAATGGCTCTTGAACTCAGACAGACTTGGTGCTGTGACTACTTCCCTGGAAAAACTGTTCCATGATTTTAACTTAGGCTGCTGGACTTACTTGGAAGAGCTCAAACATCACAAATAGTAAACATGAATGGGGCCAGTAAGTCACTGATGTTCCTCAACTTGGTTTTAAAAACTAATAAAATTGCTCCAAATTTTAGATCGGTGTTAAAGGTATTTCTCCTACATCTGAACCAAACAATAACATTTTATGAATACCAGCCTTGGACAGTGTCCAAACAGGAGGATACTAGAAATGTGTACATTAAGGAGTGCATTTCTGAGTCCCTGCAGGCAGAGAACCAAAGCTTAGAATGAAAGGAATAAATACTAGGGAGCAAGTATGAATGAAAGAATTTGATTGAATATCTAAGGACTATACATGTACTTGAACTATGAGGTGAAAATATACAGTAAATGTTTGTATTGTTGACTTGAAAAAGGAAAAGAAGAGATATTTATGGCTGGACAAGTGTGAACAGAAAAGGAATCATAAGTAAAGTGCCATGGAAAGCAATGCAGCTTAATATTTAGGCTTTGATTTCACACAGAAAGTGCTAAATGCATCATGCAATTATAATTCAGAATAAAGTATATTGTTGCAGTTCTTCTTTTTACGGTACTGCTGCCTTGTTTAATGTATTTTAGATGTGAATCCTATGATAGGCAAAGTTTGAATCTCCTGACAACATTTTCAGGTGAAACTAGAAATAGAAGAGCCACCTCAAATTAAGTTACTTATGGTGTCTGCTAGACTACTGTAAAATTAGCTCAAATTTGTCATGTAAAAGTTATGTTCTATTTTTTCTGGTCTAAATTCAGGTCACTGAGTTTAATGGACATTCTATGGGTGTAACAGAGAGCAAGATTTGGCTCAGAAGCTACAAAGAGAAACGTCTCTGATATAATTTATTGCATTAGTATCTCACATTGAGCATCTTACTGTTGCTTGTAGTAGCAGGTCTCTGCTTGTGCATACTTGCCATTGACTGATAAGACATTTATAAGCTATAGCACTGATAAGATTCTCACACTTGTTCATGGAAGATGAGCAAGATTCCCTTACTTTTATGCATGTTGAATAACAATACATGATCTGTTGGATAAAAAGGGATAAAGAAAATCCTGTGCAGATTTTTTTTGAGATAAGTATCCTATAGTAAAACCATTTTTGATGCATAACCATAAGGGAATACCTGTACCATGAATTTAGAATTTACTTTGCTCTTCCTTTAATGTAAATTTTTCAATTAAGTATTTGTGTCTCTATAGATTTTGTAATTGTTTATTTATTACTTGCCTTAACAAAGTTGATCTACTGAAGGAAAGCAGAATTCTTCACCCTGAAAGAGCCAAAGTAGGAAGCTATGGCTTTCCCACACTGGCTGAAGTTCATCTATTAAACATAAGGGTGGCAAACATACTAAACCCTCTCAACAGAGATGTGAAGACTTATTGCAGGTGACCTGGACATATATGTGAACTTCAAAATGGGTCCTGCTGCACAAATAAGACATATCCTCCATGCACTTTTCTTTTCCCACCACCTTTTTCTTTGCCACCACCTATCTAAACAAGTGACAGTATTTGAAACCTTAGATCTGGGCTGGACTTTGCATACAGAAATCCAGGGTCTCACACACACAGAGGGAACCTTGCTTCAACAGAAATGTATTTATATAAAATCATCAAATCATGAAATGTAAATCTGTGGTAAAGCACAGTTTAAAAGTATGCAATAAGAAATGTACCCCTCTTCAGGGCCAATTTATGGATCTAATAATATATATTTTTTATAGTAATGGAGGTATATTTGATTGTGCATATAAATTTATAAATAACATAACATACCTTTGAAAAATCAAGGATGACATCCTAGAAATCAGTGGAAAGATTCTCATTCATACAAGGGGTAGATTTTATGAAGTGAAATTGCCATTTAAGCCAAAATGATCTGTAATGTGCTCAATTCAATGCCATTCTTTGTCTTACCATAAGTTTGACATTTTCAGATTGTTGTGGAAAAATACGTCTGAGGCGCACTAGGAAAGAGTTTAGTTACAAGATCTTGTATTAATTACAAGGTTCATGCTTATAACATCTATTACCTTAGCAAGAGACATGGCCAAAAATCATTGCTAAACTCAGGGTGTGAATTTATGAGCATCACTTTACTCACATTGTAAAACAGGTCCCAGACCAGTTAAATAGACAGTATTAGCAGCTGAAGGCTCAGGGGGCAGTTTCAGAGCCCTGACCATGTGGGCAACTTTGCAGGGAGCATGGGCAGCAGCAGCAGCAGCACCTGGTCCAGAGTGCCATCCATGCTCAGCCCTTGGGTCTGCCAGCTCCCAAAAGCTTCCTAGCAGGTGCTGCTCTAGTGGTGGCAAAATGAGGGAATGCCATCTGCAAAGGGCAAACAAGACAAGCTCATTGCCTCAGCAGCTGCTCCCTGCACTGAAGAGCTGCAGGTCTACTGGAGTAGAGTGAGATAGTGTGGAAATAATGCAGGTCAAGGCAGCGTCCCCAGGGAACACTGAGTAGTTCACCGTGTCTCCGCCTCTTAGGACCTACTACCTGCAGTCAGACTTAGTTTATCCAGCCTATTTCAAATCCACAATGTCCTCCATACCTCAAGGAGTGCAAGACTGCGTTCTAACTAAAGAGGAACCATCCTGGCTGCTGAGATAGGTGCTTTTGTTACTTGCATGGGTAAGTTCAGGAAATTGCGATGTAATGAAGAAACCTTGTTCTGTGTGTCAATAATGGTGTAAAGTGTTTCCTTCTGACTTGTCCCTCACTCGCCACTTACATGCGTAATGACTGAGGAAAACATTGTGGGCTCTGTTCGGAGCAGCATTTTAGCTGGCTATCTGTGTTTGAAAAACAGGGGTCAGAACATCAGCACTTGTAAAATGGTGTTGTGTCACTGCAATAAAGTGAGTTACAGCAATTTATACCTGCTGAGGACTTGGAACCAGATTTTTAGGAACATTTGATTAAACAATTTTAGAGCAAAATTCTATCTTAGGCAGTTCCACATTTGCATCCAGTCATGACCAGTACCTGATCTATCAGAGGGAGAAAAATAACTAAAGCAACAAAAGCAGTGCACAATTTATCTGGTAAATGTCATGCATTGGATTTCCAGAACTGGACAAGTTAAACTCATACATGTAAACAGAAATGTACTGATTTTATAATTTCAAAAGCAGATCAGCAGAACTTGATCTTGCATTGCTGATATCTTTGAATTCAGTGACAGTAGGATCAGGGCTGTAGTCACCATAGGGTTAAACTCAGTCTTACAGCAAATGGAAGAAATGGTGAGAGTTGATAAGGAAAATATATGTAATAATCTCATTTTAGGTTTCATGTTATTTTACTGTGGCTGCATGGTACTAAAAACTGGTGAACCGAATAGTTCCACCAAGACCTGATGCAGGGTATGTGCTTTTTCCCATATTATATAAAAACACCAAAGGAAAATTAATAATGAAAAAAGAACAGCTATAAAAAGGTAGGCAATGAAAAACGACTGTGTTCAAGGACAGAAAACAAATGCCAAAAGACTCATATGTTGTACAAATAAAAAATACTGCACATATTGTTAGAAAGCCAGCATATACACCATATTATTCTTTAAAACATTATGGATCAAATTTGTAAAATCCTTCACAGCTTCCTTTTGACTCTGAATGTATTGTGATTTGCCTAGCATCAGTCAGAAATAGGATTTTTAGGATATGTGTGATTGGTTCTATTATAGATTGGTTCTATTTCCATTTGAAGCCGAGATTCAGTTTCTTAGGTCTTCTCTGAGAGCTATTAGTGGAGTTTACCACATTGGGCTAATGGACAAAGAGGCCAATTTTGAGCAAATAAAAACACTAAAACATGATGTGCAATAGCTTGATGGCAAGGCTATAGTTATTAGCACTTGTAAAACTGCAGACACAATTAATGGAAAATGGCTGGGTCATCCCCTGAAAATCAGACCTATTGCTGTGATTTGACATTGCGATTCCATACATGTCTAAAAATAAGAAGTGGATAAGAGAATAGGCTAAGAAGAGAAGAATCAAAGAGCTTGAAGGTGGCAAGGATAAAATATGATTAAGTAGGCTAATAAATTTCTGGGGAGGGAGGTAGTGTAGACACCCTTAGTGGGTGAGATTTATAGGCAAAGATGCATCTTCTATAAACTTCCAGGTGAAAGACTGATTCCTATGCCTGTAGCATAGCCCTGAAAAAACAGAGGGCTTTCAGCCCTTTGTTACTTTGCCTTCACTGGCATTTTACTCTACCCAACATTTTAGTCGTGTCTAAAGCCTCTCATCACAATCCCAGGATGCAGTCGTTCTGTTTCACCAGTAGATCCCATCCTGGTAGCACCAAAGCAAAATAGATCATTTAGAATACATTTTTCTGTTACTTTAAGGTCTCGCAGTAATCCCTTTGGTCGCAATCAGCACCTAGAGAAGTCTCCATAACTAAACAGGGCTCCTATGTTAAAAGACATTCCAGAAACAAAAGCCTTCAGGGGATAAGTGGTGCAGCCAACCCTTTTGTACGTTTCTTCCTCATCTCAATTTCTTTTGGCTGTTTGCTCACATATGAACAATAGAACCAACTATCCTGATTTGACACAAAATAATGCACTTATTTCAGGAAACGACAACATCTGAATTAAATAACTCTGCTGGATGGCACATGTGGGAAAGCACATATATATGTACATATATATATCCAAATACACACTTTTAGAAATGCTCATTTGGCAAATTATTAGCCTAAAAACTTCCCAAACAAAAACATGCAAGTAGTGATTAATATAAAAAACATCTCCTTCTGATTAAAGTGTCAGTTCAGTGTAAACAGGGCAGAAGAGTGTTTTAAAGAGAAAGTTGTGAACCCCTTCCTCACAGTGCCATGCTGCTCCTCAGCATGCACTGACATGAGGGTTTGTGCAGTTACTTTTTGGAGTAATTACTCATGTTGTAAAACAGAGGCTTACAAGCTGGGGCTTTGTCATTTGGTTATGAAATTAACTGATTTGTGCACGTATTCCTGTAGATTCGAATATTTTATCAGTATGGAGCGCAAGGCATGAAGGCCATTCCTGTGCCACAGCTGTCTGAAGTGTATATGTGAGGCAAATAAAATGAAGTGAAAAAGAAATTTACGTACAAACAAAAATCTAAAAAAGAAAGGGAAACGGTCCTTGATGTTAGAGCTTGTCTTGCTTTATTCCGGAATTCTGTTGTTACTTTTGAAAATGTAAAAGCGGTTCCAAAGCACATTGGCACGTGCATGAAACTGCAATACTCACTTGGCACTGCCTGTTCCTAGCGCTGGCAGTGTGGCACATAGACCTCTTTAGCCTCTTCCTCTGTTGTTTTCTGCACAAGAGCCAACCATTGTGGCTACTCATGAGGCAAGGCTGGCAGCTGAAGAACCCAGATGCCAAGCTCTGGATTGTCTGTCTGTTCGGTTTGTGGCTGGTCTCTTCCCTGGCATCTGCCCTGGCACTGCAGCAGGCTGTGTAACCGTCTGTGGAGTTGGGTTCAGGATTAGGCTTCTGCTGGATAGCATGCTCTCCTGGTCACTGTTTGCCTTTCGAATTACCCTTGATTATGAGGAATGCGTTTCTCTCCTGCAGACTCCACCCAGGACAAGCGTGTCGTGCAGTGCTGTTTGGTGGAGAAAGGGTGGGTGCTCCCCCTCCCTTGGCACAGCATGGTTTTAGCTTTAGAGCAGAGCACGGGTAATTTCAGCCGTATAAACCCCACCATCTCCTCTCAGCCAGGAAAATTTTCAAGTTGAATGTGATAACACACTTGTATGTCTTTTATGTGGCTGAGCCCCCCAGGCCCCAGCAATGGCCTGAAGAATGTCATCTCTGGTTTGTGTTAGCCCACATGCCTGCAAGACTCTGCTTAGGCTCTGGCTGATTTTTAATCCACTGCAAGTGTTACGGCTGAGCTACATGAGGTGGTTGTTTTTCTTTGGGGGTATTTATCTTTGACACACAGAAAGTTCAGCAGGCAATTTAAGCAGGGAAATTTCCAGGACAATAGAAACACCACTAGCAAATACCTAAAGCAGTAAAGTGTCTTTTCTTGTAATTTATTAGTGTAATATTGTTATACCTTGTGACAACAGTTCTTAATGATTAACATATATTTTTCTGCCTTTCTTCTCTTGGATTTATAGAATATCAGCTGACCAGAAACTATCAGTCTCTGAGTCAAACCTCTTTGTCACTGCATCTCCTTGATAGTGGGTTGAGCAAGGGAAAGGTTTCCCATATTGAGATCAGGCTCTTGCCCCACTGACACAACAATCATCTGAAGCCTGATTTTCAAAGGACATATCTTTCCTCTAAAGTCCTCTCTAGCTTATCTGTGGATTGATTATAGCTCCAAGTCACTGCACCCACATGTGCTTATATTGAGAAACGCAGAAAAACTGGCTAAAAGGGCTTGATGCAAAACCTGTTTTGAACCCTTATAGTATTATAAAGTTGCATTTATAGACATTCTATGAGAATGTTTCTAAAATAAAGTATTTTTTAATGAGAAGATAAAGTGTATTGTTTAACAGTCCATTTGCTGGTAAGTAAATTTGTAAGGGGTACAAAGAAGGATGTGCCCAATTCAACATTTGTAGATGCTGGGCCAGTCAAGGCATCAAAGAATCACAGAATAGTGTGGGTTGAAAGGAACCTTTAAACGCCATCTAGTCCAACTCCCACTGTGAGGCACAGGGACATCTTGAACTAGATCAGGTTGCTCAGAGTCCCGTCCAACCTGATCTTCAGTGTTGGTTAGGGTGATGGACAACATGGGGACTCAAACACTTTTATCAATATTATTTGTTATGAGACTTTCAAGAAGGGAACTCTGGGATAGAGGAGCCATTCCTTGTCCCAACTGGACATCTCAAGTCACAGAACACCAGCATGGCTGTAAGACTAGCTGGGAATTAAGGCAATAGTTCACTACCTGCCTTTTTTCTTTTGTCTTTTATCTCATACTTCAGGTGTCTCATACCCCCTAATATTTCATGCAGCTAGGAATGCAGAAGTGCAGGAGGGAGCAGCACAGTGCAGCTGTGTGACTGATGCCCCGTGGGCACAGCCAGCAGCATTGGTATTCTCTCACTGCATCAGAGGCATTGTCACACCATCTATCAAAGCCTGCCACAAGCATTGTGTTGCCTACCCAGGCACTTCCACCACATCCAGAGCTACTACATATCCAGCCCATCTCCAGTTTTTACTAGAAGTTACTTTCAAAAACATTTCTTTTTGAAGCTGGAAACACCCTGAGAAAGGCCAGTGTCCATGTTATTCTTTCTGACTGGAGGCAAAGAAAAAGTGGCTTTTCGACAATTCATCAAATTCTGTTTGGACCAGGGAACTATACTATGGTATTGTGCCAAGCTGCAATGCCAGCTTTCAGTAAGATGTCAGAAGATAATTTACACATAAATTTCATACGCAGAATATTATTGAACAATGCCTTTCCCAATTTTTAAAAAATTAAGATAATTTATAAACCTCAGACATATAATGCCACATCACATAGTCGTTACAATTTAACAAAAAGTCTATTAATTTATTTTCCAGTTAGTTCCAATTTTAATATTCTTAAAAACAATTCTCTTTGTTTATAGAATACATTTTTCCTATCAGGAGGAAATAGAAAAATTTCAGCCTCCCAAAATGATCAAGTTGTTTTAATGAACTTTATAACAAGAACCTGTTGGTGATTTCTAATAAGTAAATTGCTTTCAGTTGGAATGTGAAATATGTCAAAAATATTTGAAATAAAAGTTAATTTTCTAAATATAGTTTGGATTCTATTTCCACATTTGAAAGCAACTACAAATTCTGGCCACAGTATGCAGTAAACATTTATCACACAGGTAAATATTTATCACTTTCAAACTGCATAAAACCCTATAAACTAGTCAAAAGCCTCTTGTGTAACCTGGACTGCTAAAGTTTTTCTTTCAAAACTTCTAACCTATGATGGTCTTTCAATCTATTTTTAAGGTGTTTTATGTCTGTGGCCTGTGCAAATGACCACAGTCAGAGAACATACAGTTTGTGTTGGCTGTGCTGGTTGTGGGGAGCTGATGTTCATGCTCAAAAGGCTGTGACCATTTAGCTAGAAGTGCCCTCCAGCCCCAAAACCCAGGGTGGTGCTGCAGCATGGTTTCAGGATGCTCTGTGAAGTGCTCTGAATTGTGTCTGGGAACAGAATCAAGGGATTTTCATTTTACCCTCAACATGCACTGCACTTATTTTATACCCCTTTCTGGTATAAATCTCCAGAGACAGGTGCTTATCACTACATACATCAATAAATCCCTTCTCAAGGACAGAAAAGATATATGAGTAATCATTTGTTTTGGAAATCCAACGTAAGGAACAAAATATGGAAACATGATCATTATTTGAAATTATATTTGGACAACAAATGACAGATGTATGCTGGTATTGCATTTACCTCTTCTCTTTAATCATGTAATTTTACAAAATATGTAGTTTTGGTCTCTCATCCCTGAAGAATTTAATCAGTAGTGGTTGGACCATGTAGAGAGCATGTAGTCAATTTTTTGGTACAAACCCCTTTAAGAATAAGTTGGCAGAAAAAAAATTATTTAAAACCTCATTAAAAGGAGCAGCTAAGGTTTGGCACAAACAAATCTCAGTGTGGGAATTAATTCTTTTTCACCAAATTAAAGAATATTGGTTTGTTTGTTTTAAAATGATATCGGTGCAGCAACCCCCCCATACTTCCTCCCCCACAATATAGCTGATCTGCTGTTTTTGATGCTTTTTTTTTGTGCTTGTAGAATTCCTATATAGCTTCTATTTGAGATGAAATTTGGCAAGTGATTAGACCATAATATGTGTAAATGCTTTGTGTATTTTGGAGAAAAATAAAAAAGAGCTGAGATAATAAAGCTCCAAAAGTTGCTGCTGCATATGTACTGCAAGTGCTTTTCAAAGAAGTTTCATAAGATTTTTAATTAGGTGGCTAAGACTACACATGGTAGACTGGAACTGTTTGGTCTGTGGGGTAAATAATGTGCATTTTAAAAACATTTATAAATACATATTCCCCCACTTGACATTGCTATTCCAGTCCACTGAGTAAATAATGCATATTTTTAAAAATTCATAAATACATATAATATGTAAAAAAGCTGCCCAGATACTGTATTTGGGACCTAGAAACTTGGATGATGCTGAAACAGACACAGTCCCCAAGGATAATGATACACACTCTATAACCTCCCATGAAAGATTTCTTTCAAAATAAAGCAAGGAAGGAAATTCTATAGACTAAATAAGATGAAGGCTGTGACGCAAACCTTCAGAACTCTGCAGAGTCAAAGCAAAGTTTTCCTTTGTCCTCAGATCATGCTGCTGAGTGTTTTTACTCCATTCCTTTCTTTTCCTTCTTGCTACCTTAAGAACAGCATGATTTAAGAAAAGAAGGTCAGCATTCATGTTTCATTTCTTGAGCCCTGTGGATCTGAATACACATGGATTATTCAGATAGAAAGGGTTTATTTCTGTTCAATAGCTTTCTGGATTTGGGGTTTTTTAAATTATTTTTTAATTAAAGGAATATAGAAGTAATCTCAAGCAGCAAGAATGCCCCAGTTTGAGGTAGGAAGTGCAGAAACTCTAAATAAGAAGTATAGCTGAATAGGACAGGGCTTTCACCTTTGTAGTTCTTTATACAACAAAATGCTGAAGCACACTCTTAGCTTAACTTTAAGTATGTGCTCATCCTCACTCCTATTCAGCAAAAAACCTAAACACATCCTCCAGTCAACTTTAACTAGAGCATATATGTTTATCTGAGTCAGGGCTTCAACTTACACTGATAAAGGAGCCCAGACACAATCTCTATCAGCAAGATTAAACATTGCTAAGGTATGTAGACATGCTGGGAGTTGTGCTGTGTGGTGGTCAACAAATCTGCTCCCTCCTGCTCTGTGCATTTATTTTCAGGTATGCAATAAGATGTGCCCACTGGGTGCAAATTCTGCCCAGCTAAATGGCAGCCCTTCATGTCATCCTGAATTTTTTATGGAACAGAAGAAAATGAGACCCCAAAGAGAGCTGGATTGCAAAATTGCCCATAAAATTATAAGGATTGAGTCTGATAGGAAATGTTATGAATTTTAACCTCTGGTTTGTTTTATTTTTTTTCCCTTCCTTCTATGCGGAGACCACCTTCATGTGATCTGGTTCCTTAGTGGAATTATTCCTCTGTGGATCTTTATATCATTTTCTTAGCTTCTAACCACTGTATTTCTGCACAGTTTCATATCTGCTAGCCCCAGCATTTCCAGCCTATGAAAACCTCATAAATCTACTTCATTTTTCTAATAAGACATGAAAGTCCTTAATTGGCCTTAATGAAATGCACTTAAAGGGCAATAAACGTGTTTAAGCCCCTCTTTCAGGGTGAGCTACAGTACTCTCACTCTGCTCTGTTTTAGCCTTTGTGGTAATTAATCACTTATTCATATGTGGCACATCAGTAACAAGATCAAGCAACTACTGCACAATTGCATGATAATAAGCTGCTCATATATGTGTCAAGATTTAGTAATCCTTTTTAAAGCCTAATTTAAACTCATTTTACAACTAAGCAGGCTGCTTCTCTGAAGTATTTCTATCCAGTATCTTTTTTACATATTGCTGCTGAAATGCCATCTTTTTATTTTGTTTATAGAGCTGCATTTGCCTGAAATCTACTCATGGCACCAAAGTGAATTACAGCAAAGTAAGAGCCTTACCATTGTATTTTTGCAAAGGCTTTATCTTTGATCAAAGACCACAGTCACCCTCACACAGAAGGAAAGGCCACAGAATTAGCATCCATTAGGATAACATTTTTGAAAAGTAATGAATTACAATGAAGTTTTATTATCCAGGCCTCTGAGGCTGTGTCCCCTGTGAATCTTATGCTGGTTGCCTTTGTCAATGGGCAAGAGAACAATCTGGATGAAGGGAACCAAAGTTATTTTCTAGCAGTCAGGCCTTTGATTCCTGGCAATGAACCTGCTCCTTAAATCTGAAATCTGATCTGTATTTGCTGTAAGCTCAGGAATTTCATTCTTCAGACACAGAGAAGTGCATATATCAGAATCTGAGTTCAATTAATATTGACAAACGTTTATGTCTTCTGCCAATCCATTTCATTGAGATGAAAACCAGTAGTGTCCAAAATGTCTCTGGGACACATACTCACTTTTACCAGGCAGGTGTTGTACCCCACAGTGACATAACCATTGGAAGTGAGCTATGAGTAGGAAGTGAGGCATTTATGTTTGGTTTTCAAGCAAGCAAGGGGTCATGTCAGTGCTTACCTATGAAAAACAATGGGTGTGAAATGGGCATGGATTATCTCAGGTGAAAGAGCTGTTAAAAACTTTATTTTTTTGTTTCAATTTTAGAATTGTGGAGCCTATTTTTTACAAAATTATTTCACAACAGCAGTCAATAGAGCCTGCAAAATCAGATATAGATTTTTAATGGTTACTGGTTGTCTTTTAGGCATTCTGAGCTCTTAAAAATTTGTCCATTGTCATATTTGACCTACAAGAAGCAGTTTATGTTTCTTCTTGTGAATGGAGGTACTTAGAGACCAGCGACCATGTGAGTGCATGGGCACTTTAAAATCACTTCTTAATCCAGCTCTGCACAGAAACCTGTATATGGTAAAAAACATAGTTATCTGTGAGCATGCTTGTGGGAATGTGTGTCTTGGCTGTGGAAAGGTTGTCAGTAAAGCTAGAGACATGCCCTAAATTTTGGCAGCTCAGGATTGACACCCATGTATGTTTTCTGGTTTGGACTCAATTTTAATGTAGAGAGACAGGATAAGGAAGAATACAAGCTCTTTTCCTAGTCATCCTCCCCATGCAAAAGAAAATGGACCCATATAATCTTCTGAATTTAAGTGCTTGTGGGAAAAGCCCTGACTGGAGAAACCATTTCCAGGCGGAATGATAGAGTAGATTGAGGAGAGCCTGTCACAAGCCACATCTTTTTGCCTTAAAAGCAGCTTACATCACATATTGCTGATCTCCTAAAACTCAGAAAGAGAACACAGCAGGTTTTTGTCAGCTTTGAAATACCCTTATACCCAGAGTTAAACAATTTGAGGAAACAGCCAGCTTGGAAGAATGGAACAATTAAATCCCTATTAAAGTTTAAACCCTTTTCAAAAGTGCAAGATAACTAGGGAAGGTTTAAACAGTTCTTCTGTCTGTAGCTGCAAGCAGTTGGGACCAGCAGGAAAGAAGGCAGTTGGGATACAGCCTTATTCCAACAGTTGCTCATTCTCCAGGAACTGGTGTTGTCAGTACATTGTTAGCTCAGGCAGAGGAGGCTCAGCTATGGAATAGTACCACAGAAGTATGAAGGCTTCTGCACCACAGTTAGAAATTCAATAGAAAATAATTAGTTTAAAATAAAATGTCAAAAACAAGGTGGAAAGAGTGGAAAGTTGGACTTGACTAAATCTGAAGAGTCCATTTCAGTTCTCAAGGCACTCCGTCTCTCTGATAAGAAGCAGATTGTGCCCACAATCTGGGTCAAGACACTTTGAGAGATGTTATGGGAAATTCTAAAATAATTGCTTGGAAAAGCTATCCAGATTTATCAATCGTAGGAAACCATTTGGTTGTAATAAACCAGGAGAAGCTTTTGGGAGAAATTAGATGCTATGAGGTGTTGAATGTGGCACAGAATGTAAAATGCTACCTTGGAGAACAACGGGAATGGAGATGGGGATGGGAGGAGACAGCTGCTAGGAATATCCGGTACATATTTTTAGGAATAATTCTCAGCAAGATGTGGGGGAATTTTAAACAATCAAGAATGTGATTCCTAAGGTGTTTCAGATATATGTTCTAGGAAGAATATACAAATGTAGTTTAGACATTGGAAAAAAATCTCAGAGGATGACTAGAGTATTTTATGTGGGGCTTTTGTCTTTGAGACAGTATGGCATGAAAGCCAAAAGTGTAAATGGGCTAAAAAAGAGATTGTGCTAACTCAGTCATCAGTGTAAACCTTTGGTTCAAGAAGTCCTTAAACCAGCTTCTGATGGAAGCCAGTAAAATATACCAAGGAATCAGCTCAATCATCTCTCATACCCTTTTTTTTTTCAGTATCCACTGTTATTCAGTGTTGGAGATACAGTATTGGGAAAGATAGACCTCTGATATGACCTTGCATAATGGCATTACAATAAACTGAGAAAGCTATAAAATCTTCTTCCTATGCCAAAAATATCGTCCAAGTCAAAAAATAAAAAATGAAATAAAACACTGGTGGCACAGGGAAATTTGCCATTATTTTGTTTATATTGGCTGGAAAAATCCTTGTACTTGTCCTTAACTGTTATTTTTATTCTTATTCTTTCTCTGGGATATTCTACTAGAGAGAGAAAGGAGACTGCATATAAAGTCTGTACACTTCACACAGAATTCATAAATGCCTGATTCTGGATATAGGACAGTTGTCAGGAATTTGCACTGCTCAAGCTTTGAAATAAGGTTGTAGTTGCAACACTACTGATCCTATTATCCAGTAAATTTGTAGAAAACCACAACTAAAAACTTCTAAAGAATCTCAATTCATGTAGGCTGTAGTCAATCTCATCTCTATTTAGCACTCTAAAATTACAGAGCAGCACTAACAAATCAAGCGTAGGTTATCAACTGCTACCATTTTGTCCAGCTGAAAACTGAAAACCAGGATATTTACATTGTCAGAAAGAAATTTCAGAATCCCCAAAGATTTGCAGAAATAAAAAGGGACAGATAAAGCAAAATAGGATTACTTGCAACTTGGGAATTTCCACCATGTCATGAAAATGATGCTATGTGTAGCTACAACACAAGAAAAGAGGAAGAGCTAGCAGTGGTGTCACAAAGAGAAGCCTCAGGACTGCAGATCTTACATGCTTTTTTAGTTTTTCATCCCTGAGGAATGTATAGTAAGGATGAATTGATAGCTGCTGGGCTTAGTGCTCTCTGTCAGCAATGCTGCTTGTGCAGTTACCTGCAGTCTGCAGTACAGCAGTACAGCATAGGGCCATTGGTGCAAGCTGGTCTACTTTTTTTTTTTTTTTTTTTACATTCTTTTATCTTTAAAGAGCTGGCTTTAGAAATTTCAAGTTCTGCATTATTTTGAACTGTTATTGTCACATCAAGCAGGCAAAGGAAGTTCTGTATTTTTAAGAGGTTTGAGACAAATGAAATAATTGATAGATGCTCTTGTATGCTGCCTAACCAGGACTCAGGTGCCGAGCAAGCACAGCAAGAAAGACAAGGAGCCTAGTCCTTGGCCTTCTACAGAGTAGAAAGTATGTGCCAGGTGAGTTGGCTGTATATTTGTGGTTTTGAGTAAGTACTTTGCTCATTTTCTGTGATGTGAGCTAGTGCACCAAGTCCTGACATTAGAAAGCTATTGGTTGCACCAAGTTACATGGATGCAGACCAAAACCCTCACACATTTTATTAGGACTGAAGTGAATGATGGAGAAAAATCTGTGTGGGAAAATCCATCTTTTTTCTCAGTTCTTGTAAAGCAGATGATTTCTCCTCATGGTCAGAGGCAGACTTTAAATGAGAAGGCTGATGGTCTACTCTCAAAGCCAGACGGAAGTGTAAGTTCATTTGATTTCTGAAGATCCACCATCTATTTAGACTGGCTTGGTAAGGCTGTTGTTGTTTATTGGCTAATGTCATCCTCAGTCTAGCCATCTGTTCCTTTCAAACAACTTTTGATTTTTTTGGTGAAGATCAGCTAAAGTTGATGAGAGATCATTCCAGCCAGTGTGCATAGTTCTCTCCTTCAGGGTAAAAATGCTGCTGCTTTTGAAGGTGCTAAGTGATGGAAGAGGAAAAGATGATCCTGTGGGATGGACTGCTGGAAATGGAAAAAGGAGAGGATATGGTGGAAGATTCAAGGGTCCTAGACTTGTTGCCTATGGAGAATGTTTACTTTCTGCTGTTTAACATATAGGTGGGAAAAAGGCCAGTGTCCTGACTTTGATTAGAGACAGGAGTGGAAATGTAATGAAGGAAAGTAAAAAATGGGAATTTCATGTCAGGTTTAGGGACTTTTGGGGAGAAGATTGCATCTCCATGATGGACTTTTCTTCAATTAATTTTCCAGTTGCTTTTTCAAACTTATTCATGTTTTCCTCATTACATTCCATGATGTAATTAAGCATGGGAAAGCACGTCCCCTTTTGTGTTTTACTTGTTACAGTCATTCAGTGACTGACCTTTCCCTGATCACCTCTCCTACACTGCTCATGATTGTCTATTGCTCTTCCTCTCAGTCATTCCTTTTTCCAAGCTGAAAACTCCTTCTCTATCTATTCACTTCTCACATGACACTCACTCCACATCTCTGATCAGCTTTGTCACTATCCACAATGCCTTTTCTGAATCTACTGCAACTTTGTTGAGGTGGCTGATTAAAATATTCAATATATGCAGCATTCAAAATTATAGGTGAACAAGGCAGAGGCTCCCATTTTCTTTGCTATTCCTTTCTTAACAGTTTCTAATGTTTTACTGGCCTTTTTGAGTGTTGCTGAATGTTGAACAGACATTTCTAGATTAGTATTCAAAATTACTCAAAGAAATCTTTCTTAGTGTCAATACTAGTGAAAAGCCTATACTTCTGTCTGTGCAGTTAAGATTTTTTTTCCTGGTTGTTCATGACTTCTTGTGGGTCAGTGCCTAATTTCGCTGATACTGCACTGTGCGGTTCCTCAGCACTGTGAGAATCTTTTGTGACTCCAGCTGTTTCAGTTCTGAAGATCCTGAAAAAGTTTGTGCTGTTAGCAAACTTTCTCAGCCTCTCCATTCTCTTCCTGTTCCACATTATTTATGGTATGTTGAAGCACACAGGTCTGCCCGTGTGTCCCTGAGGACCTGGTAACCTTCCTCTAAGAGGAAACCCCTACTTTACTTTAACTCTTTGTTTCCTGTCTTTTAACCAATTATTAAGTCATCAGAGTACTTGGAGTTTTATTGCACATTGATTTAATGTCTTTAAAAGCTTTTGGTGAAGGATCTTGCCAGCCTATTTCTTTCAATCAAAAAATACTTTCTCAGCTGGATCGCTTACTACTGTTAACACTTTCATTACATTTTAATGGATTGGTGAGGCATGATTTCCCTTTGCAGAAGCTGTCCCAATGTATCATTTATTTACACCTCTACTGCCCATGTTCCTTATTATTGATTGTACCAATTTTGACCCTAATGATATCAGACTTATGAAGCTGTAGTTTTCAGTATCTTCCCCTGGGAAACTTTTTAAAAACCCATCAGAGCTGTCATTTTTAATTACCTGATATGACTTACTTACAGTTTTAGAAACTTCTTTAGAGCTGTGGCTATATAAAACGTGACAGAGTTTATCCAATTTTTTTCCTTGACTTCTTCTGTTTGAAGGATACAGATATATTTTGTTTAGTTTTCAAGCTTCTCTTATACTTTACTGCTTAAGCTAAAAAGTTTTTCTGTATTTTTAGTCTTTTTTGATAGGTGACAAGTGTATTTTCTAAGCTAGTAACATTAGATCTGAAATATTTTGCCATTTTAGCTGCTCCTTTCAAAATTTTTTTTCAGTGTAATATTTGTCCTTACTTTCATCCCATATTGAAACTGGAAACAACTCACAGTCTATTATTTTCCAAAGTCTTATGATCTGTAAACAAGTATCATGATTGTTTGTGCAGGGGGTTTGATTACAGGGTTCCAGCTAATGAAATAATGAAATTGCTCTGTCTCTGAATCAGTAGCCTCCTAATGATCTATGAGCTAGCTGCCAGTTTCAAACAAATTTGATAGAAGGGTAGATCTGAAATATTATTGCATTTTTAAAGTTTCATGGAAATTGTCTGGGTACTGAAGAGGGACCTCAGCTGAATGGCTGCAATGACCTGAAAGTCAAAAAAGGTAAAACTCAGGCATTATCCTGTTTCTCAGGAGATGGATTTATAGCCAGAAACAGAGCAAGTGCTGTCTCTTGCCTGATAGAGACAGGAGACATAAGAGAATCTAAGAGTCTGGTTCTGGGAGAAGTTTTGAGAGAAGGAAGACACGGATAAGTATAAAACCTAATTGCATTAGTTCTTCAGCTCGTGAAGTCAATTTCCCAAAGTTTGAGTTGACAACATGATGAAATTATGGTTAAATTCACTCTGTCCAAGAATATTCTTAAAGAGAGAAAACCGAAAGTCAGTTTGCTGTGTCTTCCTATACTACTACTTTTTTGTTGCGTGAGGCAGCTAATTCTTCCCTTGCAGTAAAATATTCCCAGAAACCTATTCCAAAGGTAACCAGTCTTTTGGACTCTCCACCCCAAGGGAGTGGATGAGAAACAGCTGCTGCCTGTGCAGCACCTCTGTGTAACCCCACAGCTTGCTTGGCCAGTCTCTGACCTCTTCCAGATCATGGGCGCTGAGACAGGCAAGGAAGGCTTGAGTTGGGGCTGACAGCAAAATGCTGCAGTGAGGAGGGGGATTAGAGCGCTTGGAGGGAGGCTCTGTTTTGGGGTGCCCTAAAGCTGCAGTGAGGATGCTTGGAGGTGACTTTATTGTCCACATGTGTGCATCCAGCTCAAATGTGTGCTCTGAACTGTAGCTCTCCTCGTTCACTTACATGCTGCTTAATCCCATGCAGGATCACCCTGCTAATTTGGAATAATTAAAAAAAAAAATCAACAGAACCAAACAACTTGATAATATGTGCTAAGGAGAGCTGGCACGATTTGCTTGTCTGTAGCACTTAAAAATAAAACGCTCCATCAGCAGGCTTCCTCAGTGCCATTCAAGGTGATGTAAACATGTACCAAAAATCTGAATAAAGTCATATTTCTAACAGTGCAGGCAAAAATTCTGACCTAGTTTAATCAGTCACTGTGCTTTTCTGGTTGTTCTGATTTGTTGTTCATTTGTGTTGGGCAGCTGGACAATAGGATTTTGCATGGGCCACAAACAATGAAATAAAACAGCAAGATGTACTGTATTTTACTGAAACATAGTATAAAGGGCAGCAGGGGACTAGTCAAAGCCCAATATTCTGAGACTGTAATTTTTTATCACTAGTTTATTTCCTAAACCAAAATGTTTTTGAGTATAAATATTGGATGAAAGCAAAGCTGCACCACGTTGGCTGTCATGGAGGCAAGACCAAAACCTACTTTTTATTAGAATTAAATTAATATGGCATAAGTAGTTTTATAGTTGTAACATTTTAATATTATTTATGTTCTAACTGCTCTGCATAAATAGAACTGTTCCTTGCTTCTTTTGGCTTTACTACTAATAAAAAGTAATAGGCATAATAATTCAGGGACTGTTTGTATTTCCAGGCACTTTTGTTCTGTCATGTTTACCTACTCAAGGAGACATACTGAAAGCCAGACCACAAGAAGCTTTAACACAAAATATAGCAGCCACTTTTCAACCAAACTATGTCACTGGGAGCAGGAGGACCCCAAAGCAAATACTTACAATTAGGATTATTGATGAAAGGCTTTTCCAATAAAAAGAAGACTGAGAAAGTAGCTCTGTGCAGAAATCTACTAGGATGGCTTTTCAGTTTTACTCAGTGCATTACACTAATTACATTATAGGTATATTAACAGACATATTTCCCTAATTACTAGTTGATTTCCCAGACAGCTCAAAAATCGGCAGAAAAAAACCCGCTAGTTGTGATGGACATGAAGGTAATAATTTAGCACTGACAACTTATTGCATTTCAGTCAACAGTAAAAGGAATTTTTAAGTATGGAAGTATGCCATCAGACCCAGTGCCAAGAAAGCTAAGAATCTCAATCACCATAAAACTCATGGAGTCAGGTTGTACTTCCAGGGTCTCTAATAACAAAGGAACAAATGTAGATTTCCTCTGCTAACATGCCAAAAGATGTGGTGTACAAGCAGTATTTTTACATTTTAGAGTATATTTAGCAGCTCAGCTTGGAATACAGAGAAGAAAATGGGTGATGTTCTGTGACTCAAAAATGTCTTTTCTTGAACTTCCCTGGAGTCAGGAATGCACACAGTACACATTGTACTGCTGATAGATTTATGGAAAGCAGCCTACATGTAACCTCTTTCTAGTTAACCCTTAAAGGCAAGGCAATGTGTCCTTTTCACAAACCCTGACTTCAGAGAGTGTAAATTTTCCCAGGCTCTTTCTTCTGCCAGTGCTTCCTATGAACACTTCAGAGCCAAACAAGGTTTAAAAGCCCCTATCCTGACTCAGTCTCTAAACTCCTTCTTGTCTCATTGACATTTGAGAAACTCAACAACATGAGCTTCCTTAGCCAAAGGCAGCTTTTTAAAAAACTTCTCAGAACCTTTGGTCAGTGACTGCTTAGTGCAAAGTGATGCCTTTCCACTTACCACAACATGATACCACTTCAGAGGGTTTTCTTCCTGTGGCCCCAAAAACAAATCAACTTGCACTTGTGGGACTCTAATATCTCTTGACAAGTAAATTATGTAAAGTGGACTAGCAGAGTTTATGATGTCACTGCTTAGATGAACTACCTTTGAAATTTCCTCTGTTCTTATTAAAGGTATGGTCTTCCTTTCATATTTGTGTCATAACAGAATGGTCATGGTGTCATAAACAGAAGGAAGTGAGGTGTGGTTTTTGTGGTTATTAAGCATATTGAGTAGAGTGGGTTACATCTTTATCCCTGCCAGTTCTGGTCCCCTTCATCCCACTAATACCACAAAAGGCAACTGAATGTCCACTGACTTCAAAGGACTTTCCATGAAGTTCAGAGAGGCATGTAGTTTACATAGTTTATTAACAACCTAAGGATCAAATTCAGCTGTTGACTAAGCAAGCACAAGCTCCTTGATTTGACTTCTTACATAGGTTGAGTCTGAAGCTGTCAGAGTCTGCTTCTGATTTTGCTTACATTAATATAGCAAACAACACAGAAGTCAGTAGAATTGTTATACAGGCATAAACTTACTAAAAGTTAGAAGAAAATTAGGCCCTAAGTCTCCTTTGCCTGAGTCATGTTTTAGTCACTGATCATTTTATCCTCAATTTGGGATAAGACTCGATGAAATTTTGCACAGGCCTATCACGTTTGCAATCTAAAAAGAGGTTAAGGAAATAGCCACACTGGGAGGAGTGACAGTATGCAAATGCCTTTGCAAAGCACATTCATCCTCAGCAGAATTGTAACATGTCCCATGGTTCTCATTAAGGGTTCTTTGCTAAATCTTTTTGTTTTTCCTATCTTACTGGCAAATGTTTACTATTCCCAGATACTTACTGTATTTAACATCAAACTGTATCTGGAATCATAGACAGCTGCTGAAAATGTTGGTGAGTGTGTAAAATACTGCAAACAAATAAAAGCTGACAGTGGGAGCTGTGCAGGAATTCTCACAAAGCAGGGTAAAACACCAGGGAATGGGTTGTGCTCTCCTCATCAGTGCTGTTCTCTCTCAGTCTGGACAGTCCCCTTTTAAAAAATGAAATATTCTCTGCACATCTCCAAACCCGATTGTAACTTAAACACGAATCCTCCCACAGCATTCAGAAAATGAGTACTGCTGTTGTCACATACATTGACAGAGAAGCTCTGTCTCCTTCCCAAAGCATCTCAACCTCCGAGTGTCTCAACTGCTGTTGCTGGGTTCACCACGGCTGCTGGGGCTTCTTTAGGACAAGCAGGCGTCTCACAGAATCCAGATGTTCTGCAACAGAGAACAAGGTCTCGAAAAGCATCTCTCCCTGGTACAAGCATGCTTGAGACACTGTTTCATTTACCTAGTGAAGGAGAATACTGTGGCACCTCAGAATCTGTGATATAAAATGCTGACTTCTGATGGCAGTTGCTGTCATTTTTGTTATTTAATTCTCAATGTTTATAGATTGGCCACTGAAGAGTCAAGCTCTGGAAAAGAAACTCTGGCATTTTTGAAATCTGAGAACTGAGTATATATGCCTGGGAAGTTTGGGCTGTGCCACTGCAAGTCTACACATAAAAGAAAATAGAAAATGCAGTGAGTGGAGTCTTATGTTCAAATTTTGTATTGGAGGTTCGAAACAGCATTCTTCAAGATCTAAAAAGTGACAGTGACTTCTCCTAGCCTCAGAAGAATTAAAAAAAAAAATTGATTTAAAGTGATTCTGGATCAGGAGGTACATACCAGTTTGAAAATGCAAATGCTGGATTGGTATATCCTATTAAAATACTCCTGGCTCAATTACTCATCTCTCTGTTGTACATTAACTGACTTTGCCTTATCCTGTTCCCAAAAGGGAAAGTTTCTGTCTGTTTGTACTGTAAAGTTATTGATCTGCATGGTGGCTGTGTGTGAGTCCTCAGAGACATTTTGCAGGAGGCAGGGGAATCAAGCGCTGCAGAGCGAGTTACTGCAAATTCACATTGGGTCCAATTTTGCTCACAGTCTGTTGAGGCCTGAGCAGTCTGCAAAGCTCAGAGATACAGCAACATTTGGATGGTAAATAAGACAGGCCTTGCTATGAGGGTGGGTTTTTCCAAGTGCAGTGGAGCTACCCCCAGGTGTCCTTCCTCTGTGCAACGGACACCGTTGGGGTTTGGAGAGAAAACGTATTGGCTGGCTCAGGGTGAAATAAACTGCCAGACATTGATGTAGGCTTCTTTTATGTGGTGTCGGTGGAACCAGTTATAGCTCACAGCAAATACAGGCACTTCTCAGTAAATTGTTTATGAGCCATTTCTAGTAGTTCTCCTGCTAGTACAGATTGTTCAGCAACCAAATAGCAAGCTTAATCCATCAGGTTTGAAAGAGCAGAAATACTTTGAGGACAAATTTGGCCTCATGTGTCCATGTTCAAGCTAGTGACTCTATTGGATGTTTCATTTCTCAGTTTTTCTGTTGGCTTTTCTCTCTTTCATTTGATAAAACTCTCTTTTTCCATCTGGAGTTCCACCTCCTATGTCCAAATCTCATCTTTCTATCTTTTTTAAACTTTAGGAAATAAAGAAGAAATGTATATAAGCCAGAAATGAAATGCTGGCCTGGCTGAAGGAAGTATAAAAACTGAGGCTGATTGGCTGCACTCAGACTTGAGTGTTTCAGTTTGAGCTCTCAGGAACTCAGAAAATACCACTAGCATTAAGAAAAATATACTTTTTTGACTGTGTTTCTTTGTGGTCCATGACCATTTGCAGAAGAATATGGAAGACTTTTTCCTATGGAAGGTCTTTTCCATGCAAAACATGATAAGCAACATTCAGTAATATTTTGAAACTCTTATACAATATATTTTGTCTAAAAATCCCAAAGTATGGGACACAAGTTACAGAACAGAATCATTCCTGTTCAAGAGAAAAGACAGACTCAGAGCTGTACATTTCTTGCTCCACACCACATCCATTGAACTACGGTGGAGGAGCAAATTGTGAGTCCACTGTTCCAAATAAAACTGCTTGTGCAGACATAATTGTAGATGAGAAGGACATAAGCAGGTACTTGCCAGGTTTATTTAAATGCCTCTCTGCCAGGGACCGGCAAAGACACTCTATTTCCCATCTTATGACTTGCATACTCAGTTATTTTAAAATTTACTATAAGCAAGTGCTCAAGCATGTAAGCTTAACATTCTCTTTCTGGGAGCGTTCATGTGAACATGAGTCAAGTACTTGAATGTTTGTGGAAAATGAAGGCAAAAGAGGCGTACGTGAATATTTATGGAAATCGATTGTGATGTGCACCCCATTCTGTTGGACTAATCAGAACAAGAGTGACTGTGGGGAGGCATTACCAGCAAGTTGCAGAGATGACACTTTCCTTCCAGCTCCAAAGCAAAGACCAGGACAATTGCTCCAAGGAGAGCAACAGCCGCCCTTTGCTCCAAGGAGAGCAACAGCTGCCCTTTGTGCATTCTGGTGACTGCATGTTGCCACACAGGTCTAGGTGAGAGCCCAGGGGATGGGATAGGCTCACCCCCTCAGTTTAATATAATAGCTTCTTCTGAAAACAAGATTATGTATTTATTTCCTCATCATACGACTAGGCAGAAGAAAAAAAAAAAGATAAAGCAGACAAGAATACTCTCATTTATTAGGCTTAGGGAGCTCTGATGTTCAAGCTTGGTTCTTGTGGGAACTGAAGATAAGAGAAAAAACTCCCCACTGCCAGATATAACCTCTGCAGCAGGATCTTTAGAAAAAAAAAAAAAAAAGAAGAAGAAGTACATCTGAAAATGTTTTCCTTTGTACTGTTGGGTTTTTTATGTTCCTAGGGACCAGCTACACGGATCTGGGAATTATATGATAAACTTTGGATTTATGCTGTCAGTTCCTATGTGTCTTATTTTTTACTTGCTTAGATTGTGATCTCAGTGCATTGCTACTTTTCATAGTACATTTAAAAAATCCATTTACACACATATGGGTTTGCTATATATCATACCCTAAGGACAAGAGTACGGCCATGAGATTACATTTTAACAATTAAAAGGAAGGAAGAAAGGAATTAAATTATTATCACATTTTAATTTTTCTCTTGGTGAACTTCATATATTGGCTATACAGTGATCTTCCAAAGTATAGCAGGTGTCTATTTGTGCCAAAACAGACCTGAAATGGTGTGGTATGGTATTCTCCCAGTCTACACATCCAAATGTGACATAAAGCAAAGAGAATGGTGGAATTAGTTCAGGACCTACCAAAGATCTTTGAAGCAGGCAGAGAGCAGACATGTTGCTCTCCAGAAGAAGGGAAAAATTATATTGCAAATGAAAAACTATTTAGGAAAGTGGGGTTTTTTTTAAATATAATTTGTTTGATTCCTAAATATTCTTAAAGGGTCAGGAGCTCTCCCGATTCATAAAGGAATAGGTATGATGCAGTCAAGCCAGGCACAAAACTCCAAACTGCTATGACTTTTGTTGTATTAACAGAATAAATACAACAGTATTTAACACAAACACTCTGTAAACACATCACTGCCATGGTACTTTGTGCTGTGAGAAGCACGCACATGAATTTACACTTCTTTGTATGAAAAAAGTAAGCATTTATTTTACATTATACACAACTTGTTGGCATCAGTTAACTAAGTACTAGGGAAGATTGCTATGAGTTGCTAGATCATGTTCTAGCTCCTCATTCTGTTATTTAAGATGCAATGGTAAGCAAACATTATTGATTCAAAAAGGCTCTTGATTCAAAAAGGACAAGTTCAGGTCTGGCAAAAGGCTACCAGAATGTAGCCAAAAGTATGTACATATGCAACCTGCAGAACAAGCTGTCTCCAGAAAGGTGAATTCCCTGTGGTCTCTCCTCAACCCCTCAAGCCCCAGTGGGAGCATTGGTTCATATTCTTCTCTTAGTAGTTTGTGTTTTTAAATATGTGTAAGCAGTCATCTTCGTGTATTTTGAGAAGTACGTTTTGGTTCAGGAAATATATACTGAATACAGATATCTTTTTGTTCAGACTTAACCAAATGTAGGGACCAGGAGCTGATTTTTTTTTTTTTTTTTTTTTTTTTTTACTGCCTAATACCATGTTCAAAAATATTTCTGTTAAGTGTAAGAAAATTCTCTTGTAATTAATTCTGAGATATTTTGGACATACATGTAATTTTGGTAAAAAAAATTTAGCTTCTATCATAAACAAACAATGATGCTGTCCCAGGAAAAATATATTTCACTCTCATTGAATAAAGAGATTTTGAACTGAGCTCCTTAAAATATCAATGCTCTATATTACTCCCCAGATACAGATATAAATCTTTATAATAGTGCACTTTACAAGCAGCACTCCTGAGTCTTTTTTTGATTGGTAATCACAGTGTTTCCTTATTAATACAGTAAAAAATGTAAAAGACATAAACAGATTGCAATCTATCTGTTCTTTCTGTATGGAGATACATCAGCTTCTGCTTTAAGCAGTCCTAATGTTTCAGCCATCATACTTTTTATGGGTTTATATGGGAAGGAAATTGTACCAGAAAACTGAATTCAATGACAGCCGTTCTGTGAATAAATCCAGTTATCTTTGGTATCCTGAATGTAATAAAAATGTACAAAAGTTAAATTTCTGCATAATCACAGAGTTATGTTGACTGCTTTTAATGTCAGTAGGGAAACAGATTTTCAACCAACAGGTTTTTTTTCCCCAAATATTGCCTAATTTCAGGTAATGTTTTCATTAGAACAGTGTCTAAGAGACACTGAATGCTTCTAATCCTGATACTAAAATATCTGATGAAAATGTAAAAATATTCAGGAATAAAAACTAATCAACGCTTTGGATAAAATGTAGCAGTCCAGATACTCCTAATACTTTTAATCCTCATAATTTTCCAATACCCTTGTGCCATGACTTATGAAATTTCTGATGACCAAACTGCTTCCCTCCCCAGTTACAGAGGCAATATGTCTTTCTCACACCTTGATTAATGTTATGTTTGTGTTTGGTAGGGAGCTGTGAATATGTAGGCTTCCATAACTTGGCATGAATTCTAGTAAGCCCACATCCTTCCCACTAGCAACTTGTATTTCTGGAAGAATTCAGCCACATTCCTTACCTTCTTTTTGTATGCCTGGACAACATTTTTAGGAAGCCTGGTCTTTTCCTTTGGGAAGGCAGAGCAACAAGGTTGTTCTTTTTTGTTTGTTTGCTTGTTTTTTTCTTTTGTTTTGCTTGGGTTTTGTGGGGTTTTTTTGTTTGGTTTTTTTGTTTGTTTGTTTTTTGTTGTAGAAGGTGAAGAAGGAGTAAGATTTTTTTTCTTACACCGTCTGTTGTATGATGAGGCAAATGTTTTGAAAATCCAAGAACTGTCTTTAGAGCAAAGCACAATTTTGGCAGCGTTGGGTGTTGATAAAATTCCCATTTCAGAATATTATTTTGGCTTTATTGCTATTTGCTGTTTGCCAGCTGTCATTACCTGTTAGAGTCACCTACAATGAAGACAAATGGAAAGTGAGTCTGTTTCTTAGACTCAAGGCAAAGTTAAAGCAAAGCCTGAATGCATCAACATTATTTGTCACTGTCGGTAAGACACTTCCATAGTGCTGGTGAAGCCTGAGCATCTCTGGAACAGCTCAGGCACTGGTCTACTAGGGCCATGCAGATGTTGAACCCATCTTACTGCACCAAGGATTTGTACAGCAGGGCATGCTAACCTTCTGCAACATGTGCAAGCAGTGCAATACAGACTTCTTGAGCTACACCCTATGGCTTTAGGAGCATCTTCTTTGGGTTTTCATAGAATATGCCCCCATTATCCCAACAACATTCTTTTGAGTCATTACCTGAATCTGTATATAGCCTTTGAGGGGATGAATGATGAAGTCAATAGCAAAGATAAATTCTGTAGTTCTGTGTTATTAGGCTTCCATGGAATTATAGTTACCCTACAAAGACTGTTTTTACAGCTTAGGTGTATAATTTATAGGGTAACACTGGGAACTTTTTTGCTACTTAGTCTTAGGGATAATGATGAATACTTAATAGGGATGCGGTTGCCATGTCATAGGACATTGATGGGAACACCATGGAAACACAGTTTGGTTGAAGAATCTATACAGCACTACAAAAGCTGGCTGGATGACCACATGCAGGTTATCAAAAAAAGTATTTCCTGTCAAAATGCAAATTTATGATGATTAAAATTTTGCAGGTATCTTGTCACCTTTTTGGTCTATTTCAGTGTGATACAATATAAACCTTATGGGAAATACACATTTGCAATATTTTCAGGTTATATGAAGCTGTACAGACAGCAAAGGGTGCTGAAAAATGAGATTAATATTCAAAATTATTTGAACAAGTTGTAGATACAGCCTGAAAAATGGATGAAAAATCAAATGATGCAAGAAAGCAGGTATATCAGGTAACCAAACATAGGACCGGAAATTTGGTTAGGATCAGGTTTTTAGAATTAGTTTTGGGGTTAGTGTGGACCATAAATTATGAGGATCTGGAAGAGATAAGATTAGTGATGGGATTTACAAACAGGAAGGCAGTCTGTCATGCAGGAGAAATGCTTGTATTCTGGTCAGAAATGGTAAAACCTAGCTTGATTGCTGGGTCTATTTTTGAGACTTCCAAATAAAAGCTGGATCTATATGAACCTTCTATATGAAGGAGTTCAGAAAAGGAATGTGGAAATGGTGAAAATTCTGGAAAAGTGACTTCCATGAAGTATTGCAATACCATTGGTAGAGTTTAGTGATGACACATAGTTGGAGAGAAATCTAAGGTGCTGAGATGAGGGGTTTCTTGGTTCTGTGTAGAAAATCCATACCTGCAGTGCTGTTTGCAGATTTGAGATATATGGAAATATGGTGGAGAAGCAGCTTTTTGTAGTCAACCATGTGTTGGTCACAGAGGGTAGTAAATGTGTAACTCTAAGTGTTCCCAAAGGGCAACACATCGATATCCTGATGATCAGACACAAATCTTTAACCCTGTGGCGTATCATTATTAATCACTAAGCATTACTTATAGAATTTCTTGGTTGGCTCTGGCACTATATATATAAATTAAGATATTTTGTCTGACTCTATTTCTCTGCAAAATAATCAAATCAACTTTGGAACTTTTAGAAGCTATTATGTCTGCTTATTCCAAGTAATACTTATTCCAATACTGAATGTCTTGTCCTGGTAATTGCCCAGAAAGGTCTGTTGGTGCAATGTGTCTGGGGAATAGTAGAAAGGGGCTGTGCTGAAAACTCATGATGGCAAAAAAAAGTGACACATTAATTGACTGGAATGGACTGTAACACAGCAAAACATATTAGAAAAACAGGGAGAGTACAATATTGCAGAAGTCTTCCAAATAGGTTGGACCGCAGAAGTAATCTTGTTCCTCCTTTTTGCCTAAGGTGGAAGAAGCATATCTAGATGATTTCAAATTATGCTTAATCTAGTTTTAAAAATCTCCCATCCTTGCTGAAGTTTTCACATAGTTCCCAGAGCTGTATAATTTTTTTATACACACATGCGTGCACGCACACACGCACACACACACACACACACACACACACATAGGAATTTTCTGCTGAAAAATAAACCAAATGCTTCTTCTCATGACTTCAATGCTTCCTTCATTACCACACCAGAGTGTGAAGGTTAGGGTTTACCATACATTTCTTTCTAATCATACCCATTTTCTAAACATCTTACTACTGTTCCTGCTGCTCTTCTCTTCAGTCTCTTCAATTTGTCTACATCTTTCATAAAGTATGACACTGAGAGCTGACACAGAAGTACCGCTGTGCTTGCTAGCAATGAGGAGAGTGAGACAATTTCTTCCCATGTCTTACACAGGATGTTCTGGTTAACACATGTCAGAATGACATCTGTCATTTCTTTTTGTAACAGCGTTACACCATAGGCTGGGAATTAGTTACTCTGCTGTCTTCCACCACACCAGGCCCTTGTCTATGCCACTGGCTCCTGACTAATTAAGCATGAGTGCATCCGTGCCTTTGGGGATTTTTATTTTTTCCTCTATTATCTTGTACTTTGCACCTTCCTGCCCTGGGTTTTGTTCTGTTGACCCTAGGAACCATATTAGTATAGCTAGGGAAGGACCTCAGGCTCCACCAGAACAAGCAAAGTGTCAGTATTTTTAGAGATATTGTGTGTTAGCAAGTAATGAGCTGGGAGCAGCACTATCTCCTGATGGTTGATATGGACTAACTGTTGTGATCCTGGGTCATGTCAAGGACTGAACTCTGTGCTTTGCTGTTTTTTTCCTTGAATTATCTGTGTATTGTAGCAGCTGTGACAGCAGACACAGCACTGTCTCAGGAACTAGAGTGATTGTGAAAGCTGGTGTTAGCATGTAGCATGAAAGATAGTGGTGAGCCCTGTCAAAACTAAAGATCAGACTGGGCCCCAGTACCTGTTACTTTGCATGAAAAAAGGAACAAATCCTAGGGCTTTTTTTCCAAAGGACCATAAGCATTGCAATCCTAGATAAAAGAGGAAATATTCCACTGTTTAGTCGCATTTAGTCTAGGTTTCCATAAATCCCTGATCATGGGTATCTTTACAAATTGCACTGTATGGAGAACTAAGCTGCCCTTGAATATTAATAACCCAGACTAGCCAGATCAATTCTGTATTAAGGTCATGTCACTCACTGCCTGCCTGGTGATGTCAGAGCAGTTCCAACAGTCTTTAAGGTACCACATTATTTAAGGCCACAAATGTTAATTAAAACTTTTGCTTTCATTAATGCACATATTCAGAAATGACTTGGAGTTGTCTAAAATGCTGGGCTTTTGTCTGTTATGGGAATATCAGTGGAAACTCATAGGTGCCAAAGGCTTTGCATGTTCTGCCCCCAGCTCTGGAGCATGGTGCCAGCTGAGACTCAGAATGTTAATTCCATAAATGCCTTCAAGTCAAGACTACAGGCATGTTTGTTTAATCTGGCTTTTCCTGAACAATAGCTTTGTCTCTGGGTGCATTCTCTAAAGTGCTCTGAGATTTTTTTTGTATGTGTGTGGTTTTTTTTTAACATGAAGAGCACCACATACGTAAATGTATAAAATGTGAGATGTATTTTTAATGTGCAGTGATACATTTCTCTTCATCACCCTATACAAAAAAGGAAACTTGCATTCATTTGATTCCAAGAACTCGAAGACTTTTTTTATACTAGCAATGAAGTTAAAAAAAAATCAGCCCCTTCTAAACTTGTATATTACATAAATAATGAACATTAATGCAGTTTCAAAAATGGTAGCAATCATTTCTCAAATGTATTGTTATTTTAATACTCACAAGAGATTACTTTGATTTTCTGAATAATATCTGGGTTTACAGCAGGAACTGCACAGTCTATGTGAGTAATATGAGACCTAATTATGTTATACCCTGAAATCAATAAATATGTGCTCTTAAAAGTGAGTTATTGATGCCATTTGTGCAAAATCACCTTACCGAGACTCATGATACAAACTTGGACACACCAAGTTTGGTTGGAGGAAAAACCAAACCCTTCCAAGCAAAGCTGCTTTTTTGCTGTTGTTTATCTCCCTCTCACCTTCACCTTCAACCCTCCCCCATCTCTCCTGCTTGCCTTCACCTGGTTGCCTTTGCTCATTTGCAAATCTCACTTGAACACTTTTTTTCTTTTTTAATTTGCAAGAAGAAATGCAAATTGCTAAAATGCAAATGCTGGTAGTGACAAGAAGCTATATGCAAAAAATAAGATATAGGACTTTGATATAGAACCAATTGTGTCTGTAGGAATGACAAATGATACTCATATAGTTAAAATGCTGCATTTATTTTGCCACGACTCTCCATGTGGACATTCTTACTCAGAAATAAACAATTTTTGTTTCCAGTTTAGATAAACTGCTTTCAAAGCAACAGAAGCTAAAATGGATAAACCCATTCATTTTACTCACATGCACACATACATTCACATCCTTATGGACGAAAAAGGGGGTTACATGGTCCAGCTACAGTGGTTTAAATTCCCACATTATTATATATTGTTATAATTTCTGGTATAGGCAGGCTCTTACGCTCCATATGGCTTCCATATGCACAAACCCTTGGTTACTGAAGATGGATGAAAGCCATATTGTTTTTTAATGCATGTGCTGAGGAAAAAGAGCTATCACTAACCTGTGAACTGATTATACCAGGTATACTTAAACTGATGGTAAAGCATAACTGTAGCTGCATAAAGCTATGCCTGTAGCAGAAATCTTTGGTAGGATACAGAGGACAATTAAAAGCATGTTATAACTTTTCAGAAGGGATTTCCATTACTGGCAGAAGTTTATAAAGACTTTTTGCTGGAAAGGAAATGTTTTTTCTGATGTTTTATGAAAGGAGATGGCTAAGCTGTGCTAGAAGTGTCCTGTTGGTGATACAGTGGTGGTCACAGTAGGACTGGTCACTGATAGAGCTCCCCTAACAAACCCTTCTTAGTGGAGACCAGACCTCGGGGTCCATTTCAAAAAGTGTTATGTAAATGGGGTGTTAAAACCATTGTGACAGCAGAGAAACAAAGACTATTCCCTGAGGGGGAAGGAATATGCAAAACTGGTTGAGGACAGTCCCACAATTTGGGGTCAGGCTGTCTTCCTCTGCAAGGATCTGGGCGAAAAAGCCTGCAGGCAAAACTGGCTTCATTCGATATGGCAGGGCCACAAACTCCTCTGAGCTGAAGGCTAAGTCCAGGGGCATCTGGGAGTTTTGGGAGTATGGGTAGCTCACGTCACGGAGCTCAAGCCCTGTTTTGGGCCCCTGATTGGTTTTGCTGAGACTTTAGCATGAAGTGGAAAAGTTGCTGTAGAGGGCAGAATGCAATGTTGGAGGAGAGGTGCAACGTCCTTGTGCAGGCACTCCCTGCTGCCATGCATGAAGGGAGGATGAGCAGAAACATGCAGACACACACAGTCCGAGCGTCAGAGGTAACTTTCACATTGCACCCGGATGTTTCATGGTGCATTTCCCATGGTTCTGGATCCGTGTCTTCAGAGAGGTCATAGGCAGAGGTCCACTGAGCTTATTTGTTCATACGTTTACAGGGCTCAAAATACTGAACCAGAATGAAGTACAAAGCTGCATGTAACCTTGGGTAGAGCAGTCAATAGTCTCTGCTTTCATTCCGCTCCCTCCTGCCCCTGTGCACCCTTAGACATTGACTGGATCGTGAATTAAAGTCCATGCTGGGCAAATCACTGTAAGCATGTAGTACAGCCTGAGTCCAACAGAAGTGCTCTTGATCTATCAGCAACATGAAAGAAATATTACACCCCAGTGGCAGCAAGCAGGGGAAAAAACAAATAAAATGTTATTATAATATTTCCTGTGAAGGAAGTTGGGATAATATTGTGGCTGGTAGCTGACCAGCTGCTTTCATTTAATATTTTTCTAATTTTAGTCAGTGTTGGTCAAACAAACACAGCTTTCAGGGGATTTCCTTCAGTGTTAACAGACTGTCGTGTAGTTAGTCGAACAGAAGCTCTGCAGTGTGAGGTATGATCAAGAAATGGGCCCTTTTTAAAAATAGTGCTGCATTGATACAATTATCTGCTTGAGGGGGCCAGATTTTCCAACCTGGGATCTAGATTGCGCTGTTCATTGGTTTAACGCTGCTGAAATTGCACATCTCTGGAGGACTGGATTTGGATGGGCCAGACCTGCTTATGGTGGTGCAAAGCATTAAGGAAAATGGAGAAATTCTGTATTACAGTCTGGCCTGGGTAACTCAACCACTGGAAACGGCGGCTGGAGCTGGAGGTGCAAATGTACTGCCTCGCACCTGCAAAAAGGAAGTCTGGGACTCAGCCCTCTAAAATTATTCCTAGGTACAGAATGGGCTATTATAGTGGAGTTTTCAAAGAACTCTTTTTAGGGCGAAAAATAAAATTCGCTGGCTGGCTGGTAGCTGAGAGTCATAGACAGTCTGCCACTGTGTACTCAGTGCCCAATGTGCTGCTTATTCTAAGTTGAGCTGCTAAATTGCCCAGTGTTAATAATTTGTTGTTTGTTGCGGTGGTGGAGCTGCCTGCCTGCTCCTGGGGCGATGGCCATTTAACCATTCCCTTCCCGAGAGGTGCTACCCTCCGTCCTCACCTTGACCCTCTTTTTTGCTGCCAGGTTACAAGACCTTTACATTGCATGTCTTTTGCTTTGCAAGAGCTTTTCAGGATGCGTTGAGTGCTTGTATGACTCAGAGAGCTGGCTTCCACTTGAGGTCCCTAAAATCCATAACATTAGGATTCAGAGCCACATGCTTCTCTAACATTCACAACCAAAATGTCATGGCCATGTGGCTCCGCATTCAGCAGAATTATGGTTTGCTACAGATGTTTATGAGTGCATGGGCACAGTTAGAAAGTTTGCTGTCCAGTCTCCATTCTGCATGAAGGGATTTGAAGAAAAACCCAGGCACCAGATCCATTTTAGAAACTGTAAAAGCTGTTTTGGGGTATTCAGGAGTCCTGACTAAATTCACCCGAATGTTAACAAATTGTGTTTATGTGTTAAAGGGAGAGGGAACAGCTAGAAACATATGCCATCTTGTATCTGTTTCATATAGTACTATTATCATCAGAAACTCTATGTCATCTTAGCTTTCTGATATTTATGCTCCATCACTATGTCCATAATACACTGGTTCAGTTGAGAATTTAAGTGATATTTTCATTTTGATTATTAGTTGGTAATGAAAACACAGTCTGGTATCTCAAAATCAAGCTGTGAAGGTCTTTGCTGAAGTCTTCAATGGTGAAACCTCAGCTCTCTGAAAACAGCTCTCTGAGGCAACTGGTATGCTTGCAAACAGCGTAAAGGAAGAAAAGAAAGATGGAATACTGAATTACCAGAAGCAAGGACCAGGAAGAAGATTTCTGGCTACAAATGTCTGTGTTAGAATGACAGAGTGCATATATTCCAAGAAGGCCTGGCAAGGTAGTCTTAATGAAGGCATTCTGAGGCTGGCAATATTGTTATTCCCAACACTTTAAAAAACAAAGTTAAAATCAGACTTTCTAAAATATGTAGCCACAGGAAGAATTAAGTCCTGTTGAACTGTGTTTAATTTTTAAAAGTTTTATAAGGCTATTCTTCAGCAAAACAATCAAGACATATTAAAAAAAAAAAAAGAGCAGCATTTGGAAATTACAGCAAATGAGAGACTTTGCTCTTTAGAATATGTTCACAAACTTTTGCTCTTCATTCATTCTTTTGCTAGTATTGCGAGCAAAACTATCTGTAACTAGTAGTGGATTCAGAGAAATAGAAAAAAATTGTGCATTAGTGACTACTACAAAAAAAACTATGAAACAGAGGACATGTCATGGGGTACATCTGACATTAGTTCAAAAAAGAAGACCAGACATTCTTCTGGTAGCCAAAACCAGGATTATAGTCACAGTGTTAAGCAGACCACAACACCTTTTTTGGTGCTGTAGTTCTGATGGCACTTTAATCTGTTCTGTTTCTTATCACTATCTATAGACCTTGCCCTGATGTCACCTATTTGCACAGGGTGTGCCATGCTTTTCTACCAGCTTTGCCATTGAAAATGGTAGGATTCACCCTGTAAAGGGCTTGCTCTTAATTTTTTATCCTCAATTAAAAGAACCACACACTTGCCATATTAAAATTTAAAATTGTGTTTATTGAGACATATGGGTATTTACTATGTGCAAATGTTATGTTTACTTTGAGATGTTTTCATATGTGCATATTTCTGTTAGTGATAATATTATTATGGTAATCCCTACCAAAAATGTGTATAGTATGTATTTTGAGTATCTCTGGAAGTATTTATTAGTTGTCTTGTTGCTAATCACTTTGAGATTGTAAAGTATTGGATAGTGGGCTAAATAGTTCACGTGCATGTTAATTTCCCTGACCTTTTAAGGAATATTTCAGGCAATATAGGGTCTGTAACTTGTTCTGACAAGCCACATTTGGTTCACCTTATTGAGAATTTTTATGAAAAGAGATCTGAGGAGGATAATTTTCAAACTCTTGGAAAATATTTTGCTGGTGGCAGGGCAGGAGAGAACATTGCAGTTTAAAAAGTGAGGACAGAGTCTGACCTACAAATGCAAGGGGATGATTAGAAAACAAAAAGAGTTTGGAAGCCTTATAATCACAGATGCTTTTAGTCTTAGTGTGCCATTCAATTAAGCATTCTCTAAGAATGTATCGCAATGCTTTCTCATATTTTCTTATTAAAAAGCCAGTTCCTTGAAATGATACTAGGAAAATCTGTAGCCACAAAAATAATTCCCCCTATTATTGCTCATGACCATGGTATTACTAGCTCTGATGTGACAAAGTTAACCAAACACTGTCCCCTGAAGTGCATGAGAGTTTTGATTCTCACTTCAGCAAGGCTCTGATTTGGTGGATTTTAACATAGCCACTGCAAAACTACCTGGACCTAACACTCCCTAAAATCGCCTGAAACTCATGGATGGGTACAGTGGTAATGTGACATAACTGAAGGGCACATCTACACCAGTATCTTAGTTCAGATAAAAATTGTGGACTTGAATGGCAAAAATAAAGATCCTTGCTTCTGGAATCTCCCTGGCATACAGGACCATGGTTACACAGAACCTCCTCACAGATATGCAAACATGATCCAGGAGATTATGAAAAAAATAAAGAAAGTCACATTAATTATTGTTGTCATTCTTGGTCTGCTAGCTGAATTACTTCAGGATATATTTGGCTCAGTGTTGAGAAGAAAATTCTGTGATACATTCTGTGATACGTTTGTGTACTTATCAGAGTAGTGGAATACACTCAAACACAGTTTTGCAATAACCCACTTCATCAGTGCATTCTCCCCACAACAGCAGCTGGTCAGCTTTATATCAAATGATTTATAAGGCAAGTACCCTACTTTAATTATGGTGATAATCGTGCTTTATCAGACGTATTTTAGCGTCCTGAGAAAGAAAGAAAAACAATTCTTAATTTAATTGTATTACCTTAAGCACTATACAAATGGTTTGTCTCTTGAATATCACTTAGGTATCCATCAGGTTGGTAAAGCTTGGAATCTTCACCAAAAAAAAAAAAAAAAAGAAGAGGACCAATGTAAAAATTACATCAGAAAGGAAGAGAGAAAAAAACCCAAACTATTTATTACATTACGAATTCTTTTTGTTTTGAACACGATATGAATCTTGTAATGGCAAGTCTTATATTTCTGTGAATTTAGCAGATGGAGGAAGGATGTATGAAGAGCTCCAAGTCAACTGACAGAATAATTTGCATGAAATCTTCAGCTCTGAAAACAAAAGGATTCCTAAGCAGTAAGAATCATAGCAGATACTGAAATGGAAGGGATCCACAAGGATCTTCAAGTCCAACTCTTAAATGAATGGCCCATTCAGGGATAGAAACCACAACCTCAGCATTATTATCGCCATGCTCTAACCAGCCAAGCTGATCTCAGGGTCAAGCACATCTCAAAAACCCTCCCCTCGGTGAAATGAGCCTATATGATTTGCAGTTATGTGGGAGAGGGATTTTCTTAATATGTTTCCTTGTTGAAAAAGAGGGGCCTCAGCAAGATTTATGGGTTTAAACACATAATGTTTTTATCATGAGCACTGAGTTTTCTAAGTGGGTGGGTACTGTTAAACACACCAGGATGTGTCACAGCAGCGTGGGGCTGTAAAGGCAGGCCAGTAAGTCAAAATGTTTCAAATTGTTTCAGAATTTATTAGGGATGAATGCTCCTGAGCACCTCATGTTTTCATACTTTTACTCTTGTTTAGGTGTTTAGCAGCTGCCTGGAGACAGATAACCTCTATGGTTATCTGGTTAGCTCTTAACACCTAATTATCACTTCATCCAAGGCTTTGGGCTGGATGATTGAGAATCAGTATCTTTGAAAGTGTCTAAACAAAGGATTTTTAAAAATATGTTCTTTTAAAGGAATTAAATGAATTGCTCCCATAATAAGAATTTCCTCAATGGATATGTGAGGAAAACTAAGCAGCAGGGCTTTGTGGGGAAAGGCTAGTTCAATTAGGCAAGAGATAAAAAAACCTGCTCTGATTTTCCCCCGTGTGTTCCCCATTTTCTCCCAAAGATACCTTTGGTCATCTAAAGCAATATAGTAAGGAAAAGCATGGACCAAGTAAGAAGATTCTTCCTTGGGAATAACCAGTACTAGTTAAAGAACTAAGCAAAACACCTTCCTTTATAGCATTTCAAATGTGCGGGTGAGTGTAAACACACCTTATTTTTAGCACAGGAAGTGGAATGCCTGTGGTCTAATTTGTGTCTTAACATTTGCTTCTCTAGTGACCAGATTCAAGGAAAGGGACTTGCTCCTGCTTAGAAGTTTCTTTAAATGGTTTACTGGCAAATATCTTACCAGTAAACCTGATCTTGAATAATTAGGTCTTCTTTTACCTTGTCCCCACAAGTTCTTGTCTCTTAGCCCATCTCAAAGGCATTTGCAAAACTTTCAGTGGACACAAAATAGACATCTGCTTTCATTTGGTTTGCAGTTCCTGACTATATACACCATTCAGATAAAGCCTGTTGTGGCTCTAAAGGCATTACCAGTGCTGAAGATGAAGGTGAAGAATAAGAAAAAGTGTAGGAATCAGGACAATCATTGGAGGAGGAGCCCTGGTTAAACCTGGCAACTGGGGAGTAAGATGGGACATGGTCCATCTTTCAGAAATCACAGGTTACTGGCTATGCTGTAGCATTTGTCTCTTACAAAGACAGAAGGATTTTTGTGTCCTTTACCCTTGTGTGCTTACCTAGACTGGGGAATAGAGCCTTCAACATCTTCCAGGTACAGTCAAAAGGCAGAAGCCTGCAAAGAGGTGTTGAGATACAAACTAATCAGCCGGAGACAACCATAAATGAGTATTCCATATAATTATTATAACTTTCATCTAATTCATTCATTTGCTCAATGACAATTACTATACCTTTCATCTAATTAATTCATTTGTTCAATGCCTATTTCCATTTTTCAACTGTCACAGCATCACCTTCAAGATTTTGATCCTTGTCTTCCAGTCTTTTTGTTTCCCTGAAGACTTCCAGTCCCAATGCCACATCTTCCTGAGGACCTTGCTGATCCTCTCTATGGTTAAGTCTATAACCTTTCTAAGGAATGTTTAATTTATGGATGTGCACTCAGCTGGTGAGGGGGAACATTTGTGTACAATTGTGTATGCATGCACTGCCATGGAAAAGTAAACAAAGCTGATAATTTCTAGAACTATGTGGGGAATGTCAAGGACATAAATATCAGCATGTTTCATGAAATTCATGTACGGACAGGCATTCTGAATCAGATCATACATACTGTTTCCTCTCATGCCTTATCTGTTGTCGGTGAAGGAAACTGTCTTGTAAGTATCTGTAAAATAATCAGCTCAAATGGATTTTGTTTTTCCTGTCATCAATATATAGAAGTTGTTTTTCTCTAATTCTTAGAATTGTGAAAAGTCTTCTTACATTAGGAAATATGTTTTTCCTTTTACAAGCTGCACCAATTTTTTGTTAAAATATCTAATGACAATGAGTTCCACTGAGTAACTGACTTCTGCATTTTGGTGTGGTACTAGCCAAAAGTCCAGAATCATTGACATGACTAGAGGTCTCATTTCAAATTTAAAAAAAAACCTCAAAAAACCAAAAAAACACCAAACAAAAAAAGCCCAAAAACCAAACCAAAACAAACCCACCAACAAAACAAAAAAACCCAACAAAAACAAAACAAAACAAAACCAAACCAAAAAAAATCAGGAGACATCTGTTGAATTTACTAGTGCTTTGGTGTGGTGTACCCAAGGAGAAAATTTGTTTATTTCCATACATTCAGCATTTTCAGTGTCTGAGAGAAGGAAAGACAGGCCTCATACAGATAGGTTTATTCTGGGGAGGTGACTTCCTTGGTACTGATATGTAGCCCCAGTCAGAACTTCCCTTTCCACCTGATTTAGTTTTGTTTTAAAGTCGTTAAAACAGGAGAAATTAAGCTCAAATACATCATGGTTTCTACATGGTGAACACACAAGTGCTAAAGGCATCTGCTGCTTCAGGAATATGATGGTTCTGCACAGACCCAAATAATGTGAAGAACAGAAGCAGCGATCAGTGACTGCAGTACCCACAGCCCAACACTTCGTTCAGTACAATTCTGAAGATGACTTGGAAAGAAAGAAAATAAGTGCTCAGGCTTAGTTCAAGAATATATCAAGTTCCTTACAAAATAAGTGTCCCGGGGAAAAAAGAGGAAGTATCATTCAGTAAAAGAGTATTTACTTTAACTCATAGGAGGAAGTGAACAACCACTGTGCAAAATGCTATCGTGTGTTTTGGTGTAGGAAAGCAGCTTTAAAGGAAATGTTAAGGTTTTAATTAAATCTCTATATTGTTTTTGCTCTGCAATTAAATATTTATTTTTAAAGAAAAAAGATATTTTTAAGGGAAACCTCCTTCAATGTTGCTATCTTCTCTACAAATATCTTCTGAGAGGTGTCCCTTATAGAGGATACATGGATCTGTTGGCTCTCAACATTCTGGTTTCTTCTGGTCTAGTGTGACAAATTGAATAATCAGGGATGGGAACACAGCTTAGTCTGATTGTGTTGTTACACTAGTCAGAACCTTGTGCTTGATGGTACGTGATACCTGCCTGTACCAAAAGGGAAAAGGTTTCCTGTGGGATATCCTATGCTTTCAAGGCCTGCTGGAGCTCAGCAACTGAAATGAGAGACAGGGTCACATTTCACACCTAATACATGAAGCTTGATCCTGAAATGCCTCTTACAGAAAAATGTCCTGGACTCCGTGGAAAGAACTATGGGAAGAGAATTTATAAATAGGAAGTTCAAATCTTTTATGGAAGAAAAGTCCCAAGAGGCTAACAGCTGTATGCCACTTATTCAGCAAAACAATTAATTCAAAGAACATGTGATAAGTCAAAAGTCAGAAGCCAGAAATACTCAGGCAGTTTTCTAGGGAAATCATAGTAAACCTGTATTCCAAGAACACCATAATCTAATGCTTACCATGGTAAAATAAAGAGTATTGAGGGACTTGGAAATGTCTTCATCTCATTGTGGTATATTTAAAGTGGGTGAATAGCTGATATTCTTCCATATATTTGTTAGTATTCCTGAAAAATTACATGAGCAAACAACAAAAGCTAGGCTAATACTGAAATTTGCAAGGGTCTGTATTTATATCTTTTAAACTGACATTGAAATGATAGATGAATTCATAGGAGGAGAAAAAAAAAGAAAACTTATCTGCTGTTGTATTAATCTTAGTTAACAGAAAAACTAATAGAACGATATCTAATATACTCTTTACTTGAACAATTAAAGCACCGATAATTTTCTATAAGTTCAGAGAGAAGTACCTCAGTCTTAGTGAATAGACTTAGAATAGTCTTAAGGAGCTGCAAAAGTAGGAAAGAAGTTATTTTCCCCATAGACTTTTTTTTATCTATTTGTCAGAGTAAACTCTCTAAACCTAAAGCCTCGGCAGACTTCTTGTTTTTTAAAGCAGCTATTGTTCTGACAATCTCTTCATTTTTGCTTTATTCTTTTTCTTTCAGCAGACCTATGCACCAGAAACTGAAATGCAATGCGAGTTTTGTCAAATCTACATCAAAATAAAGTTCCAAAGCAGTATTTAACAGGAAATGGAAAGAAAGCAATCTCCTTTGCCACACTAGCTTGATGCTTAGTTGTCAGATTTCTCGCATTTGTGATTTTTCCCTTTGATCACTCTAATAACAATTCCTCAGACTATTAAAACTGGAAGTCAGAAACATGTTAGTGGAAAATTCTACTTTTCACCACTTATGCTGTCTGTGTAATTTTTGTGATTTGCTCACTTTGGACCCTGAGCAGAGGTTAATTTCACGACTCTCTTGCCCCCGTGTTATGCCAGTGTAAACCTGCCAAGACTCGTTTGTAAGGAGGTTAGTGATGTGTGATTGATAGGCTTTGACAAAACCTGCTTTTGGGCCAAGTGCCTTTGGTGAGGCAGAGTGGGTGTAGTCAGTAGGATTTTTCTGTGCTGCTGCTAGCAGTACCAGAAAAAAGTAGGGAACAGGTGAGGCTGGCACAACATGGATACATTTGGCCCTTGCTTTATTTCTAGTTCTGCTTTCTAGTTCTCTTTTAGAACAAAACCCTTCCTGTGTGAGAGGTTGTCCTAAAGGAAAGTGCCAAAATTAGTTTTCAATCTGACCTGAAAGTAGTGCTGAGTAAATGGTCCTTTAGATTTTTTTCCTCTGGCACTTAGAACACTTCAGATAAACAGATATCCACTGCTGTTTGTATCCCTGTTTTAAGAATAAACAACAGTAAATACTGAAGCGAAATAACAAAGGTGAGAATGTTATCTCCTATCCCACAAAAACCTGAATTGTCTGATCAGGACAAGGAACTGGGAATAACTTGGAAATATTTGTCTTACCACCTCTCTGTCAGCACCTGTGGAGTTGTTTGCATTGGGTATTTTATATGGTGCTATATTTTGGGCTGTTGTTTGACACCATTTACAAAGCAATCTGTGTTTTAACACTAAAGTTTCTGAGTTGCTAATATCTTTAAAGGAAGCTCCACTCACTTTCTTTGATTGCTTTTTATGGAAGCAGTAAGTCTAGTGCTTGTAAAGGTGGGGGATGTGCGGTGGTAGCTAAAGCCATGTACTCTGAGAGCCATCATCAAGTAAACTCCTCTGTGCAGACTGCCAAGGCAATACAGCTCAGCTGGCAGCTTTTTTTGCTATTTGTTCCTAGACTGCTCCTTAGCAGAGGATGACAATATGCTTGTTTTGCAACATGGGCAAAAGGAAAGCAAGATAAGGCCACCAATGTTATTTCTGTTTGGGACGTAAGGCAAGGTTTGAAGGCAGATATTCAGGAAGAAATGCTAGTGCAGTGACCTGGTCAGAAAGAGAAGCTGCTGTAGAAGAGCTTTTGTGTACAAGGGCTTTAGTGCACATACTTTTTTTCCATTTTTTATAAGCCTACCATTTCAGAATCATTGATACCATGTCCTGAGGGCATGGTTTGGTGAGTGTAACTGACTAGATGAAGGTATGGATCCTTTATTAGCTTGTCAAAGTATGATGCAGCTGCATCATTTGCTCACCCATTTGCTTAACTTAAATAAAGGTTGGTGGTTAGGCTTCTGTTGCATTGTGCTCTCCTGCTAATTATCAGTGTGTCTGTTTTAGAGACAATTAGCCACCTGGTTCATTCTCCTATTGAAGTCAGGTCATCATGAGTTACATCTGCTTTCAGGACTCTTCAAGTCCAAGACATAATAAAAAGATGATGGTTATGATTATAAAAAGCTTGCAGGGTTGGGCATAAGCTGTACAGAGCACTGAGTTCTCAAGGAGGATTGGGTTACAAAGCTCTTGCAGGGGCTTCCTTCTGCACGTCACAGAAGATGGATGTGAAAAGAAAACAGATTTTGTGATGCCAGAAGTCCTTTAGCTTGTGAATGGTAAAGAGTGTTTGCAAAGGTAGATGGATAAGGGCTAGGCAAAGCAAGACGTGATGCTTCCCTTTGGCACTGCGGTGATACAACACAAAAGTGACAAGTAAGCACGTCTCTGTGCATACAGAATTTGCATAAAAATAAAAGTTGTTCAGACCTGTGGGTGTTTCCTTTTTAAAAATGTGCTATATAATGTGGCATAAGATTATGTGTGATGCACATTTACTTTTATAATCCCATATGTTCCGGTAAAACTCTGTATTTTGAAGTAAGATTTTATTACAGTAGAACCTCGTTAATTCTCGCTAATGACTGGGACACCCTTAGCAAATTACTGAATTTTGTATACAATCAAATGCCATTTAATGTATTGTGTTGCTAGATGTTCTTCTACATCCTGGGGAAGATGAGCTGCGGAGAACCCTGCCGCTCATGCCTCAGCTGTATTCACTGTGGAAAAGGGGGGTACAAAGTCATTGCAGTGGGTTTAGCTCCAGGTGTTTGTTAAAGATGTTAACGTGGCTAGCTCTGGAGAGGATGGAGCCCTGAATGAAAGGAAAGAACAGATGGGGACCTGACAATGAGTAGATTAGCATAGTTTACTGTTTCATCCTTTCTGGCTTGGGGTCATGGAGGGATCACGATCTGTTTTTTTCTGGAGAGCACAGGATCATTTTCCTTCTAGATATCAATATGGCCATTTCAGATTCAATAGGGCCACCAACTTAAACAGAGGCAAGACTGAATCTTCCAGTAAAGAGCACGCCCTAGCTTTTGCTGATAAACTGCAGCAGCACACATAAACCGAGACCACAGCGTTCACATTTACTAAGGTACACTACAGATGTGTGTATCAAATGGAGGCGAGACTTAGAGTGTTCAAAAGAGCTTTATGCATGCATAAACATACTCCTGGACATATCGACTGGGTGAGTTCTCATTGGTTGGTATGAAAATGTAGAATACCTGCTTGCATCTCTTTTACCTGCTGTATTATGGAGTAATAATAGCAACTCGACAATTAAGATAATAGAATCTAGCTCTTCATTAGACACTCGTTTTTCAACCTAAGCAGATTAACTCTGCCTCAAAGAAATCAGTCCTCCTGACTCCTTGTCTCTCCCAGGACAGAGATTTTTCAGACATAGTGTAATTGAAAGCAAACCCCCTTAATTTTGTTTACAATGACTGGGTAGGAAGAGGCTAAAGGGAAAAATCTGGGGGACTAGGGGGCTCAATAAATGTGTACAGAGGGAGGCAAACTTGGCTTTATAAATGGAGTGAATGGCAACATTTGTGGGGTTGTTTAGGAAAGGGTATGCAATTATTTGGAGGTCAGGTGAACCCCCGAGATGCAACGCAGAAGTCATGGAGGGATGAAACGCACTCAGAGGCACAGAGAAAACTAAAGCAAGGAGAAAGACGGCAGCGGTATCGTGGGGCCTCCATGGATGGAATGGAAAGGAGAAGGGAGATGGGAGGCATGAAGGTGAAGAGTTATGAAAGGGGAAGACAGGCATGGACGTGGGCTTATGTGAGAGGGGTATGTGGCATGACCGGATTATCAGAGAGAAATGAAGTGCTGGCGTAGGCAGGAGAGAAATAGAAGTGAGAGGAAGAGAAGGAAGATGATATGGCAATGGGGAACTGGAGCACACTCCTAACTGTTCATTCGCAGGGTGCTTTAGCACTTGTCACGTTTTGAAGACATGTATTTTATAGCCAAAGTGTAACTTAGAGTAGGGCAGGAAAGACTGTTAGCCAGTTTCCTCTCAAAGACTACTTTCAGCTAAACTTCTACCAACCAGCGATTTGGTCAACAGTTCTTAGACATCAAACCGTCCTCCTGTGGAAACCTATTGCATCCATAATTATCCAAGTATTTGGCATCATGAGAATTGCAAAGGAAATAAAAAAGCCCGTCAAGATCTGATCCCTGAATCTTCTGTCCTGACTTGAGCTACAAGCACACCCTGACATTTACAAGGAGTAAAACGCCCTACAGCCGTGTATGTTTGGATCTGATAGTCCACCCTTTTTCTACTCTGTTTCCCTCGTCATGTTTGTTTTTTTACCCACTTATATGGAACTTGGATGGAATCCTCTTTCTGGTGCTCAGTGGCTGTCTAAGAACAAATCATACATCAAATCACACAGCTTCTTTTCAAGCCTGAAAAGCATTTTTCAAGCCACAGAGAAATTACTTCCTATACAATTGCTCCCATACAAATCAGTAGGAGAAGAGTGAATGGGAGACCCTGTGGGAGCAGGATGGCAATGTAGAGGAGCTAGATGAAAGGCACTGGATTGCCCTAATTTCCTGGTATGTAAGAAGGTAATTCACTTTGATAGCACATCACCACTGGTGGCTTTCCAACAGATGGGAAAGACTTGCTAGTTGAGGAAGTAAGTAATGTCACATGAAACATACATAATTTGCACAGAGAGAATATGTAGGACCACTGGAGTTACTGTTTTGCTAACAATGATTCATGACAATGACACTTTGGAGAGTGCGGACCGGGGTTAGAAGTTACGAATAAAATGCATTTCTGCTTCAGGGATCTCTTCTTGTATATGTTTTCTTGCAAACTTTAAGGAAGCTGTTGCAAACTAATCTTACTTAGCAATTATGATTTACTTCAATTGGCTCCACTCTTCCTACTATTTAAACTCGGATTTAAAGAATAATATCCACCTTGTTGCTTAACATAAACTCTGTTAAAATAACACACATTTAAAATGGCATTCTTGGCATTATAGGACAATCAAAGGGGGAGGCAAAAGCTTACCATAGCATTTATATATACATAGATAGATAGATAGATAGATAGATAGATAGATAGAGATATATTTCTCAGGAAAAAAAAAAAAGATTGTGAGATCTTTTAATGAAGACATCAAAGAATACATTTCTTAGCTGAAAAGAAGAATGTCTCCTGACAAAAGCCAGTTAAGGAGTGGATACATCTTTTTTTTTTTATTTAGACCTGAAAAATGTATATTCTTGAAAAATGTAAAAAAAAATCCCACCACTCCATCCACCCAAACCAGTGCTCTTTTAGGGCTATGAAGCAGCCAAAGAAATATAACAATATATGATGTATGCTTCTTTCATGAAAGAAACATAAAGACTATGATTTTGCTGTTACCTAAGGCATGATATTGAAATATATGTTCTGGAAGAGCTCTTTCTCAGCTTGCCTAGAGATTCTGGAACAAATTCTACTCCTGTTTACACCTCTGTAAATCTGGATTTACTAAATGACAGGTGGTATCATTATCCCAAGCATGTGTACTCCTAACTCAGAGCAGGATTTTGCCCTATATTAAAAGGCAAACTAATAGTAGCTATCCCATGAGATACCCTTGTTTTGTGCGTTCCTCGTCCTGTACTTGAGGCTGTCAACCTACATGCTATCAACTCCCTTTTTAAAAATCAGTGTGAGAAATCTTTCAGCCTGGGATAGCAAAGAGCCTCTGCTGGAGTCCCCTGAAGGGTTGTACTGCTCTGATCTTTTTCCTCTTTTGCAGTAAGAATATGAATGCATTTGGACTTGCTTATCTGATGGTTGTACAGCACAGAAATCCCAGTGGTGGAGGGGGGGTCCTAGGACAGGCTCTGCTGCAATTTATGCTGCCCTGGATCTGCTGCCTTAGGACTGGCTAGGGTTTATTCAGTCAGGTGTCACAGGTGTTTTGGATAGACTTAACAAAATATGTTGAAGAAGTCAGAAAACATCAGATGTAGTTCTAAATGTTTGCCTTTCTACTCATTGGGATGGCTAGATGCCTGAAAATTAGTAATCAGAAGACACACAAGTGCACACACAGACCAGAATGAATTCTAAAATACATGTAATAGATGTGTGAAGTGACTACTGCAGGTTGAGCGTGATTGCGGAAACAGCCAAGGGAGTGAGCACAAAACGTTCTGACGTGCTCGGGACTTAAGCCACATGAAAACAGCAGAAACATGTGCTGTCAAGCTTGATTGTCCTTCAAGTTCTGCGCCTTCCCTCCATTCCTGTGTACTCACCTGGGAAAGCAGGAATAGAGGGCTTTCCCCACATGGAGCCCACACACTCCTTCCATCTACTTCAGATGATGCATTTAAGGACAGTGTTTACTGTTAACACTTATGCCTGAAATATCAACATGCTCATGAGAAATTTGGTTGAACTGTTTAAGCCCTGCCATTAGTCCTCTGTGTAAATATTTACACAATCAGGACCACAGATTCTAATTTCCTTTGAGCAAATAGTGTCTTGTACTATAGCTGGCTTACAGGGTGTTTTAACTTTGATAATATAACAGTACGAAAAATATCAAAAGGAAGTAGTAAAAGTTGAATGAAATGTACAAGGAATCAGAGGAATTCTGCTGGGTGCCAAACCAACTGTCTTTATATTGGTACAAGAGAGAAGTAGATGAAGAATTTAGAGATAACTTAGAAATAAGGCATAACTTGCCATATTGTGCAAACCCTAGCTGAGGAAAATCCCGGCTGTCTTGGAACCTTGTAGGTATGGCAGGTGTAATTAGAAGGCCTGCATGGTGGTACTGGAAATAGCACTTCAAAAACTTTATTCTGAGAGAGAATAATTGATGCAGGATGTTTTATACTACAGAATGGTAACTGTCTTTAAATTTTATGCTTTCTAGTTTTTAAATAAAGACTTAAACTTTATAGTGTACATTTAACTTAGAGTTCTGATGAAAACAATGGATTATGTTCCTGAGGAGATGCGACAAACTTTCAATTTATAATATGACAGTGAAAAATAGGTTGTGTCAACATAAGAATATTCTTTGCTGTGACAAGATAAAACTGTGGCTCATCAGAATCATGTGGATACTGATCCTGCAATTTGATTTATCATTTATTTGTTCTGAAAATCTGGATTTAGGATTTGAACCCAGGATATTTATTATACTATAACGTCAAAATATTGGCTGCCACTTGCATTTAACTGGAACAGACTAGTCAGGATTTAAGAAAAAAATTAATTTGCCTGTGTTGTTTGAGGAAATGAGAGTGTGTAGGGAAAAGCTAGGGTCCCATCATGAAGAAATTGCATGGTAAATAGAGCTTTATTGTTTACCACAAAGAGGGAAGTTGAAGACTGTTTTCTTTTATCATTCAGAGTCATTCTGGAAAATGGATGGTAAAAACTTCAAAGTCAAGTGCTTATTGATGTTTTTTCTTATAAAAATAGTACAGGCACTTAACAGCCTCTGTATTATGTACATTCTTTAGCATGAGTGGGTAGCTGTGTTAGTCAGCAGGACAAACTAAACAATAAAATTACTGATACATTTTTATAGACAAATCAAAACAAATACCTGGGCTTTCAGAATCACTCAGGATGCCTCTTTACAATAGGAACAGCCACAGAAGCCTGAGTGGTTCCAAATGTTGTGTCTACAGAATATTACTTATAACAGCGGTGCAGCCAGAGTCCTATTGTGCAACAGCAGATCAAGCTGAAACACCTCTCAATTAATTGTGCATTTATTAAACACTGGGATTTCTGAGAAAAAATGTAGTTTGTAGGGGGAGTTCATACCTAAGTTTTTAGGCTTCAGCATGAGCCAGCATGCATTTCAGTATGGCATATAATTTTTAAACTGAAAATAAATGTGCAGGCCTAAGCAAAGAACTGGCTTCATGGGTATGCAACTTTGCCTGATTTGAGCACCTATTCAAACCACCAGAACTCCATATCTGTTTCCATATCTATTCACAGGAGGAAGTTAGGTGATCTTTGAAGGGTGATTCAGAATAAAGCCCTGAGGAGGCACCTGGAGCCAGCCAGCAAGAAGCACAGGCATGGACATACTGCTGGACTTTATTATGAAGATTATTGACCTCAGGTCTGTGGTTTACAGGACTGTTTCTGCCCCCAGGCAGCACCCCTAGGTCTCCACATACAGTCTGGAAAAAAAGTCAGTGTTATACTCCTGTCTGCCTGACCTATGGGACAAACTGCATTTTTATCTTTACAGATGAGAGAAAAAAGATAGCTTGCTTATGGCGAAAGAACCTGAATCGCTCACAGTTGCATTCTGTGGAGAAGAGGAAGTGATGTAGCCCCTTGGAACCTGGAAGAATCAGTTTATACCAGAGTGACACAAAAGACTGATGTGTTCAAAGTGATAGAATACAATAAAATTTATTTAGGGCTTTTGGATGTATCATTGTTAAGTCCAATTTGATCAATTTTAATAGAAATTGTATTTTAGATTAGTCTTCAGGGAAGCCATCATCACACCTCTTTAATTCTCATAACCTATACATTTTTACTGCATGGATAAATATGCTTTGAAACTAATACAGTGTCATTGAATCCAATATATCTGTAGTGGAACCAATCCATGCATACTCAAGTCACTAAATTTTTATGGAAATGAATAGATTTCCTTTCAAGGCATAATATTTTCACTTACACCCGTAGATTTTCATTGATATCAATGCTTTGTTTTCTAAACCAAACATATTTCAGTCCAGGTTCATCTACATATTGCTTGAATTTTTTATTTCTTTGCTTTTTGCTTTCTCATAATTAAACCCATTGAACTAAAGACAGTATTGGATGTCTAATGAAACCAACACATTTTCACAGGGACTACTTAGGGTGAGTTTAAGCTAGTGAATAGAATACACTGTGCCTCTCAGCGTGATTCCATAAAATGAGCACTGTGAAGTGGCACATGCTTTTACAGACAATCTGCCTCAGGACTATGTGACCATATTTTCCCATAAGTGGAATTTGAGGCCTTAAGGTTTTCTGTTCTTTTAGAGGATTTTGCTGGTCTGTGGTAACTAGACAGGCCACAAGGAGGATAAGGAAGGGCTGGGGTGAATGGATGAATGCTGCATGAATGTTGACTGAATGTTAGGGCATTCTCAGAAAAAAAGATAGTAGTCAGATGGCCAGTGTGCTGCAGTGATGCTTGATCAATTTAGCCAAACCTTGGGACTTAGCTAGGTAGTACATTTTAGGAAATTCTCTGGGTTATTCTGGATGTGGTGAAGTTGGCTGTCACACTGCAGTCACTCCAGCAGTCATCTGTTACCATCTTGCAGAGCTGTACCCAAACTGTGCAGTTTTTAGGTGGTGGCTGTCATAATTTCCATTACATGTCAGGGGAACAGAAGAATTCTGGGGTAAATCCAGAATAACTCTACTTTCCTTGAGTTATTCTACAATTAGGCAGTGTAGCTGATCAGTTTGACTCAAGAAGTTGCCATGCACTGTAAACAAATGTTCTGTAGACTTACACTGATTCATTTAATAAAGTGCAAAAATAGATATTTGAATACAATTGAAAAGAAAACAGTCACCATTTTCGTTGTAGATATTTCACTGTTTTGGCAAAGGTCAGATGTCATTTTTGTAGCTTTCTGTGGAGTTAGTAGGTTTCTACTTATCCTACTTGTAAGTAGGAATCTACTTACAAGGGAAAGAAGCCTAGGAAAGGAAGGAGAAGGCTGTAGGCTGTATACAGAAGTGTGTGCTCTTTAGAACAAAAGTGCTGATGGAGCTGTGGAAATGAGGCCTTTAAGTTTCTAAGAAGCAAAAACTTTGGCATTTTGTGAACAATAGAGGTGTTCACAGCAGTTTCTTCCAAAGTGTATGGCACTTTTCAGCTAGGATTGTGTGCAGTTTATGTCAAAACATTTCAGTAAAGAAATACAAATACAGACTAATGTTTGACTTCTTTTGTTGTGTTGAACTGGAGCCAGAGAAAGTATTTATATAAAAATCCACTTGTGAAATGCATAACCCTCTCAATGTGACTTATATGTCTGAGACTTACAGAGAATTCAAGCTGATTGACAGAAAATACTGCTCTTATGGTGTCAGAATGTATTATCATGCGTATACAGAAATACAGCCCCCTCCCCTTTTTCCACCAACGTGCATGTTCATTGTCATTATGTTCTGGTATACTGGAGACGTCCAGGTACTGAAATACCCAATTTGCTAGGACCTAAAGCTACCACGAAAATATATTAGACAACCAGATGGATAATTCAGCTTGTTGGTTTAAAAAAGTGTGAATTAAATCTTCAGTATTTGAAGCCTGATCTAAAAAAAAAAAATATTCTGTGGGGTCAAACCTGCCGTTCAGTGAAGGAAAGAAAAACAAGAACTGAGACAATTAGGAAAGCTTTCCATTCTTTTGCTACAGTTAGTTAGCTGCTCTTCCTTTCTTCCCTGTCTCCCCACTCTAGACTCATGCACATCAAGCAACTGACAGTGCAGCCTGCAGATTGATCATGAGCAGATTACATGCATCTTTCTGTATCTGGCGCACAGGTGCTATCTGCTTTTTGCCAAATAGTTTACATTAAAGCAAATAAATTTTGTGTAATGGGTCCTCTATGAGAATGACCATGTCATTCAATTGCTCCCATTGCAGCATTTCCTTTCCCTTGTCCCAGAGGATGCTCTTCAGACCACTTGCAGTACTTTTATATTTTCCCTTTCATCTTGTACCACTTCCTTATTACCCTCTGCTCTGCTGAGATGCGACACTCTTGTGCACCTTTTCCTATTTGTTGACAACTACGAGGATTTTGCACGTGGAAGGATTGTTATCTGAATGAAGAGGAGGAAGAGACAGTTGGCTCTCGATAATTTTAGTATCATGACCATTTTTATCAAGTAGGTGGCCCACACTGGCACTCAAAAATATTCTCCCAGTGACAGAGTGGAAAAGTGTGTCAGTTCTTGCAAACGGGCAGCACCTTGAAGAGTAGACAGAGACAAGTGTCACTTCAGAGGAAAAGTACAGAAAAAGAGCTGCTTGTAGAAGCAACCTGAGTGTTGGATCACACGTGCAGGTTCACACTGGGAATGTGGCACAGAGGAGAAAGGACAAGAGCATCCACGTCCATGTTTCTGGCCCAGTGTCTGTGGCAAGCAAGAGAGAGACAGGGGAGGGACAAAGCCATAGAAGGGCTTTAATAAAAATATAAGATAGGTCAGCTTGATGTGCGAGATCCTTGTATTCTTAATTGCATAAAATTATAACTTACACAGTGATTTAGCTGCCATAAGCAGCTACATCTGTGGATGACATCCATCACTCTTCTCCCAACCAAACCTGGCTCTTGGAGTTTCCCTGTAACTTGTGTTTCACACCGTGTAGAACTGCTTTTACACCTTCTATTGGGTCTGGCTGAGATGGGGCTCATTTTCCCCTGGCAGCCCTCAGTGCTGTGCTTTATACTGGTAGCTAGAAAGGTGTTGATAGCACACCAATGTTTTAGGTACTGCTGGGCAGCACTGGCACAGCATCAACATCTTTCTAATGTTCTCCCCACCCTTCATCAAGGGGCTGGAAGTGGCAAGATCCTAAGAGGGGACACAATTAGGCAAGCTGACCTAAATTAATTAAAAGGATATTCCATACCATGTGATGATATAACAGCTATGGGAGGGAGGATGAATTGGGGGAATTTGTTGTTATAAAATGTTTACCTTCCAGACCAACTTCTTCACATGCTGAAGCCGTGATTCCCAGGAAATGGCTGAACATGGCTTGCCAATGGGAAGTAGTGATTGTTTTTTTCTCCTTTTGGGGAATTTTTTTTCTTTTTTTCTTTTTTAAAAATTTTTAAAAATTTATTTAGTAAACTGCTTTATCTCAACGTACTAGCTATTTTCCATCTTATTTTCTCTCTCCTGTCCTGGAAGGGGAGTGACAGAGCAGCTTGGTAGGCACCTGGCATCCAGCCAAGGTCAACCTTCTACACACCTCCACATGTCTTATACATCACCATTCGTGTGGACTGCATTCCTTAACCAGAGTCTGATTCCCTTGATACAGTTTTTCCATGCCTTATTCTGATATTGTAAAGCAAAGTTTGGGGTGTTTGCTATGAAGCAGCAGTGGATTAGTAGCTGCAACTCTTTCTACTGTAACATTTTTCTTAGGAGGTCAACGGGCTAATGAAAAACTAAGGAATTATTTAATTTCACTTAGTGTTTTTATTGTGATGCTGTCCTTACAGGTATTTATGCTTCCCACACACATAGACAATGATCTCAATTACATGGCAGGGCCAACTTAAATCAGAAAACCCAAAATCTGGATTTTCACATTATCAGGAATCAATACTTACATAAGCTAATACTCATAGAGGAACAATGATGAAATTTGATTGTGGCATTAAATTCTCTACCTAGAATTAAGAGTCAATTTAGGATGATATATCCTTTCAAGGAATGACCTGTGAACAACATTTGGAGAACAAGTGCACCCCTCTCACCTGAGGCATTAGCTTGAGAGATGAAGCATGTAGGAAGTTCTGGGAATTTACACAAACCATGTGGAGGAAGTTAGGCTGGAGACTGTGGCTCAATCTTATTCTTGCAATCTTTCCATCAGATTTTGCTGTTACACGAGTCTTTGCCCCTAAAACTCAAGGAATTACATATTTTGCTAGAAAGTTTTTTGTTCTTCTCCTGGGATGGCAAGAGGTTACATGAGGCCGTTTTCACCATACTGAATAGAAAGCTGTACTCTAATGCTTGATGACTTCAGCCAAGAACTAAAAGAGAAAAGTGATGAGAAAGTACCTGTTATGCTGAAATTCAAAATATGCCAGCTCTGAATCCTACTCAGGAAGGTAGAGATTTTTTTTTTCTTCAAAAATATATACATTTCATTTTCAAGTCTCAGCCACATTTCCATTTGGTGACTAATTTTCCCCATATGCAACTAGGGGAAGAAGGGTGAAGGCTTCCAGATTTAAATAAAAGAGTATTACATAGGAAGCTAATTTGCAAACCAGAAGCTTTATGAGAAATAGGATAACTAACTGTCCTCACAATAGAAGGAGAAGTGGAAGAACAATAACGACTGTTCATTGACAGTTTGAGAAACGATAAGAGCTAGCAGCAGTACATATACTTCCATTCTCATCCAAGAGAAGTGCCATCTAAAATGAAGTAGAGCAGCTATAACTGATAATAATGATTTTTATCATAGCCATGACCACTATGAACCTGGTCAATGGGATAAGAGCAGGACAAGTGGAAGATGAAGCTTATAAATAACGCGTAAAAGCAGGACAATATGCAGTACTTGAGAGGGTACCGTCTTCCCTCAGTCATGTTCAAAGGTCATTTTAGAAAGCAGCTCTTTATGTGGGTGGATTCAAAAATAACACTCAAAGCTCTCCAAGACACCTATTGAGCAGGGACAAGAGGACAGAGGAAAGGCCACCCTGGACAGATTAACCTTCATCTCATCTGGGGTCCACTTTCTGGGCCAAGCAGATGAACAAAGTAGATGAGAAAATTTGAAAAAAAACCCTGATTTCTCGATCTAATCACGCTTTAATATTGGTGAGAGACAATATCTTTCCCTTTCAAGCACTGATCTCTTCACATTATTGCAGACACTCTGGCATCTGCAGGGCAGTCAGGAAGTGGGCATGGACTTACACATCTTTCCAGAACATAGGTTTGCACAGAAACCAAACAAAACCACATTAAGCCTCAAAACTGAGTCCTGAATATTAGAACGAACAAAGTAAAGCTGAAATTCTCAATCTGGTGTTGCTGGAATCCATACTTACAAACGATTTACATAACTATACTCTATCTGATCAACTCATATGTAGTCTCTCTTGGTATATCAAAATGTATTTGTGCCTTACCAGAGAGTAGATTAACTTTGCAGAAGCTAATAGCTACAGAATGGCAGGATTTAGACTAGGGAAACTGCCTCATCCTTAACTGTAGAGGCAAACACGGCTTACTTCATATCCCAGGGGAATATGATACAAATCTACAAACAGATAAAACACCAAAAATATTATTTAAACACACAACACTGCCACTGTGAACATAATTACTGGATTTCTTGCACAGGTTTTTTTTGCCTTCCCATCACCTCCCTTCAAAAACGTGTGTTGTGAACTGCCATGTTCTGCAGCTCTGTTTTACACACAGGTGGCACTTCGATAGGGTCATACACGTTCACGCCCCGCTGAGAAAGCACTGACAACCCTTTGCTTGTTCCCTGCTATCTCGTCACTGACACAGTGTAAATTGAGCACTGTACAGCCACTCTTGTGGGCGCTGTCCCATAATAAAAGTGGGACATTCCTCTGGGAAGGGGAGAGTGGAAGTGAAACATATGCTTGTGGAGGCAGGAGCTGGACCTTAACAATTTTAAAAAAAACAGTATTTCCACCATGGCTATTTAAAATCCTTGTCCTCCCTTTATGTATTTTTAAGTGCATACTCATGTAAATACATCTGATCATATGGCAAATGTCACACTCTATGAAGAGAAAATATGATGGCTTCGCCTGAGGGAAGAATCAGCCTTTCCACCATGGCCAGGCCATTCCTGGGTTGTCAGGTAAGGCCCCGCTGCTTAGGGTGGTTGTCCTGTCACACCAAAGTCAACAGACTGGCTATGAAAAGTGAACTCATCTTGTGCCCGCTGGAATACCTTCATTTGGGAGGAACTCATATGAAATTCCCATACTTTCTGAATGATTTGCCATGTGCAGAATAATACTCACAGTGGAAGGCAACTTTGGAAACAAGGAATATTTTTGTTAATAATCTTAATTCACCCATCCAGTAATGAGGTACACGAGAAGTTAACTACACATATAGTGTTTTCCAAAACTATTTCATGAAAGAAAATGTAAACAAAGTGAATTAACAGAATATATTTTTTTCTAAAGAGTAATTTTCTAATTTTTCCGTTGTGCAGCAGCTGCTGTTGCCATGCTGTCATTGCTGTTGCTATGTATTTTTGAGTGTGCCAAGATGTAATTGGCTACTTCAGCATATATAAACTATTGGTAGAGATGTTTCTATGGAAAACCACATCTTTTTTTGATTGGTTCATGCTGAAAGTAGATGTGCTTAGCTATCATCTCAATTTAAATTGAAACCAACAGGTTTTAAGTCTCATAATGCAATGAAGCCACATGCTATTCATCATGGTGGAACTGAATTGAGGCAAGAACTTTTATGTTGACATTATGATAGAATATGAGGGAGATTGCATCTCCATGGTCTCCAAATGTTTCTGTAGTCTTTAGCAAGCTTTTTGATTCACTGTGAATTGTATTTGCTCTGAAAATAGGGCTGTTTCCTGGTCTTGCCTGACATAACTTGCAGGCTACTGAGTCAAAACTCATTTCAGACTAGTTATGTATTTTGCCTGAGGACATTTTGTAAAGAATTATTGACTTGTGCAATGCAGCTATGTATCTAAAAGTCTTTTGAAAAGATTGACTAATACTTATGGAAACTGTGTCAAACTCATCAGGTTAGAGGTCTGTAAACCCGGACAATTTTGTGTACAGGATGAGATTTTGGGAGAATGAAGGACTCATCATTTCAGCTGGGGAAGGGTTTTAGTTATCTGCTTTGGACATGCCATATGAGCTCGATCTACAAAGCAGAGATGTACATCTGGCCTCAGAAGTCCTGGGGTTGATGAAAGACACCGTGTAGTAAGTATTAATTTCAGACTCACGCCACTGAGCTTTTCTACAGTCAGGATGATAGAATTTGTCTAAAAACATTATTCATATTTATGCTAATAATCGTTTTATAACTAAAGTTTACTTAGGTTACTTGAAAACCTGCTACAGCCCAAATATAGACAGAACATAAGGTGAGGCCTAATGCGAGGTACACAAATACATGACTGCAAACACTATCGGATTAATTTTTGAGAACAAGTGACATGTTGTGCAACCTTGGTTTCATAATTCTGTCTTACTTAAATACTTTGTCATTGTAGAAGTTAAAATAAAATTTGGGGGTTTTTGGACACTCTGAGGTTATAGAAATGTATTTCCAGAGGGAAATCTGCAAGTCCTCCCCTGTAGGAGGTGGCTGAAGTGTTATTTAGACTTAAATGAAATGAGACATGATTGAAGGGTTGTTAAGAAGGGACTAAACAGTGTTGGGTTACATCACAGAAAAAATGAATTATCATCTGCCTGGCTCATAATATGTCTTTAACTATTACCTATGCGGGTATTCTTTCTTATGTTTTGTGCACCTCAGAATCTCCTAATTTATTAGCAAGTCAGACTGTTCACTTTTATTATTCCTGAATCTTCTTGTCTTTGACTACTGGTCTGATTCTTGTTCTATTACATCACAGATTATTCTTTTTATTAGATCTTTTTTTCTTTTTCTCCTTTTCCACTGTCTTTGTCAGAACAATTACTCAACTCAGTGTTGGCAAGCACAAAACTAAAACTTTGGAGATAAATTTGTCTTTCTTTTTTCCTCTTTAAGTCATGGGAAGATCATGCTGTCTCCCTGAGAAGAATTTAATTTCTCTCATCTGTAAGCTGTACAGTTAGAAAGAAATTGTATAAAGAAATTATGAGTTGTTTATGTTCTTTAGTATTGACAAAGTATTGAAATTTACTGGTGATAACATGTGTCAGTCTGCAAAAAGAGAAGATTTTTCTTTAGGAAGGAGATTTATATAGTAAGGTCACCAACCCACCATTTTAAATATTTGCTCTTCCCTAAAAATCCTAATTGGGTGTAATAAAAATGTTATGATAGTGTAAATTTAAAAAAGAGTAAGTTTTTGCAGTGGTGTGAACTGCAAATGCTCTTTTAGAACATCACATTTTAATTTAAATTTTTCATTTAAAAGATGTTATGCTGATATTGTGATGCTTGCATGGAACATGATGTGTGGAAAGGCTGTCCATGTGCACACACTCACACACATGCATTGTTGCAGGACATATATGCTTTACCTTTTGGGGCATCCTACCACCTCAGGCATAGTGTGAGCAGGGATTGCAAGTCCCTGCAGACTCCATGGATGAGTGTGTCACAATGACATAATGCCATGGGTATGTGTGCGATGCCCCTGCAAAGCACCAATTTACCTGCTGCATTCTCCCCCAATCATTTCCAGCTGAAACCTGGTGAGTGCCACTACTGCTATTGCTTGCAAGCAGGCAACAATTTAATGGAGATGATTCCCTTTAAGAGGTCTCTGCTGAGTTTTTGGTTGTCAGGGAAGATGATAGTCTCATCCCTCCGGTTAGATAAAATTAAGACTCCTTCTGAATATCTCATTATTGATCAAGTGGCACTTGGAGTCAGCTGGTTATATTCCTTTTCTGAGAGGCTAACAGCTTTCCAGAGGGGCTTCTAGGCTATGGAGAAGCTGTGGCCTGTATGGTGTTTTTCATAAGTGTTTTCCTTCAGGCAAATCTCAGATTTAAAAAAAAAAAAAAAAAAAGACTGACTAATGACACTGAAGAAAAAATTCTTGGCATTTTGAAACGGCAGAAATTAAAAGTGATTTGGTCACATCCACAAAGCATTCACCAAATTTGGATGACAGACTGCAGCAGTAAGAGAAGCCAGAATTTGGCCCTTGGGCTGAACTTTATTTCATTGACATCCATGGAGTGGATGGACAGATTAATGGGTGAGAATACAGATATAGCTATGCCCTTTCCTCTCCCTGCTTGACCCAAGACGATGTGGTGAGTGCCTTTTTGCAAGTCATGATATGGTTTATATACTAATGTTCTTGGACTAGCATGGACCAGAAATACCTTGTTTCTAGGACTACAGGCTGAGTACATCATGGTATCTATACTTCAGCTTGCCTAATTGTTTCTCACAGAACAGGTCACTTGCGATTGCTGATTTTCTTCTCTGTTTCAAGCAGAAACTGCATTCACTGTCAGTCACAGATTTATTTATTTGTTTGTTTGTTTGTTTATTTATTTTAGAGAAAGTTTAATAAGAAATTTAAGGCCATTTACAGAGAAAACAAGTGAAAAATACAGTTTTATTTACTCAGAAAATGTCATTACAGGCTAAGTGCTTTGTGCTGATCCTTGGAGTTTAGCATGTATATTTCTAATTCAAGAGTGTGAATGGTGCTTAGGTACAGGAGTGTATAATTTACTGTAATCTTGGCCAGTGCATTTTTCTTAAACTGGTACTTTATTATTTGGAGCTAGTCCATTTGTCTAAGTTCATTCCTTTCAAGCATACCCATATGGAAATATATGCTACCCATATGGAAATATATGCTTTTCTTTAAGGCAATGGCTTGGATTTTTTTGTTTGTTTCTAGATCATATATAAATTAATTAATTGGGACTACTTGGTCTTGCTACTTGAACTTCTAATTTATGTGTATTGTTTTGGAGTAAATTAATTCCTTTAATAAGGAGAAGGATGGAGTTATACAGGGAGAGCACAGGGAAGTATCTTGAAAGAGAACTGCTGAGGGCTGAGGTCGCTGCACATTCCTCTCCTACAAAATTTCACTTGCTGATATGTGAATATATGAGCTGATACTTGAGTTTGCCTCCATCCAGGCAAGGAAAAGTTCTCTGTAAAATTGGATCTGGAACTTACCTAAAAAAACCTTTTCCCAGGGACTTGGACTGGACAGCTCTCATGATGAGGTCCTCAGTACTGAAATGAATGCTGGCAATATTGTTTTGTGGCTACTCACTCCAGCTTGATCTCCATTATGGAGTGTTCATAGCTGACAGTAACCCTCTGTTTACTGCCCCTTCTATAAATCTCCCACCTGCCTTGTGTGAGACACAACAGTCCACCAGCAAAGGCAAGAGGGGTCAGCAGCTGGACTGGGACCCTCTGGGCTTCTGGTGTGTGGGATTAGGTAGCAAACACGACTTGGTTTTGGAGCAGTCACTGGGGGTTTGGTATGGCAAAAGGACCATTTGCCATGAGGAAAGGCTACATTAAGATACTTTGGGAGTCAAAATCTCATAGCTGCTTTCTCCAATATCTCTTGTGGGTCATCAGGAATTCATCTCTCCTGAGTTTAGATAATACCTGTGAAGAAGGTATTTAGAGCTATGATTTTATATACTCATTCTAGACTTAAAAGTGTAGATACATAAACTCTCCTGACTTCTTTGAGGAGACTCAGCTGTAAGTCCGCAAGCATGGAGGAAGGACAGGGGGATGGATCTGACTTTATATGCCCAAATTTATTTCCTCAGTCCTTTACTGCAGTGAAAGGGCAGTGAACTTCTGCAAATGCAAGGGCTAGAATTTTTTCTGTGTTTTTTTATAAATTAGACTTCAGATCTTGAGTTTTGAATTTCTTGGCCTTTGCCAATTTAAACCCTTCCTTGTGTGATTATTACAAAGTATTACAATGGTTACATATCTGTCTAGGAAGGCTTATGCTTCCATGAGCCAACCTCAGAAAGTCATGGTAAGAAAAAGCACTGTGGGCATTTCTGAACTGAAGATGACCATTTGTTCAGGCCCCTTGCTTTAGTTAGGAGCATTGCTCTTTTGGTCTTGCTAAAGGTATCACTGCAGACCTGAATGCTACAACTCCCATTTTTCTACTTTTCAACTTATCATCCTTTCCCATCATTGCATTAAACAGTATAACTTAAAGATTAGTGTCATGTGAAAGACAATAGTTGTTGCACTAAGTAGTAACTTTTGAGGGGGGTGCAGAGTGGGTTTTAGCAACAATAATTTTCTTGACAGTGAGAAATCTGAATGCAGTATAGCTTTGAGAAAGCATATACTGATGGCAGCACATAGTATAGTGCAGACAAGACAGAAATAAAGCATGTTGGGCTTTATTTATATGGTTCACACATGTTTTTTGCCTCACTTTTTAATCTATACAAGGATTTCTGCTACAACAATGTTGTGCACTGTCACATACCTGTGAGGTTTGCCAGAAATGACTTCCCAGAAGATGGGAATCAATGGTCATCAGTGCTCACAAGAAAAAGTGAGACAACCATTTTTTTTATTAGCTCTAAAGTAATTTGAGTGGAATAATACAGATGCTCTGAGCAGTGTGATTTCCCTGCTCACACTCCAGGGAACCAGACCCCTGAAAGGTTTGAGCTGGGTGATGAAACACTTCCCTAGCTGAAGTTCTTTGGGTTCAAATAGACTCAGGAGTGACTGACGTTTTCTTTCTGCATCTCTGTTTCAGTTACTACCCCTGTGACAGTATAAGATAACTCAATCAATATAAAAAGATAAGAGTATATTAAAGTCCTGCGAGGAAAAAGTTCCTAGATTGAGTCCCTAGTGCATAGAAGGATAATGGTAAGATAAAGCCCTAGTTAATTATATTGAAGAGGCAGAAAGAAACCCACAACTAATTGTGCTGTAGTTAAAAGTATTTATTTTTCTACATGAACACTTAGTACTGATTGTGCTCCTGTTATTATATCAGAGGATCAGGATTACAAGGTCTAGGCATTCACTGATGTGTAGACGTGTCCTCAAATAAACATCACTTTGGAAAACTGCAGGTGTTTTGTTTGTGCTGTGGGTGTTAATGTTAATGTAATGATGATGTAGGGGAGTCTCGGTTACTATAATTTTTTGTGAGACACTGTTAGTGTTAGAGGTAGCAGGACCTTTGGAAGTACTGGACAAGTGCCTGACTGTATTCTTGCCTGCATGTGCATGTGCTACTTCTCTTATTTCTTGGCATGTTGTCACATCTCATCTCTGACACAAAACCTTTGCTGAACATGTGCATGGTATCTGGCCTACAATGAGCAAGACTTAAGCCCTAAGACAGGGGAGATGTTTTTCCACTGTCTCTCAAAGAAATCAAACCACACACATCTATCTACAGCAGAGATCAAAAATCCAGTGCACTTGCATAGAGACAACCACGTGTGGTTCCCCCTCTCTCCCCAACACGCATGTATGTGCATGCACAGACACGTAATGCACTTGTCTGTGGTTGTGCACAGAGTTTCTGCAGCCAGGGCTTCTCCTCACGAAGGGGTGGGGTGAAGAGCAATTTTGTCATCTTGCCTGAGTAGCTGCCCTTGGAGGTGCGCTGAATCAGTGTCTTCCTCCATCAGCTTGCCTTATTCCTTCATGTTACAGTAATCAGGGCTACTGATAAAAGTTGTGAAAATAATTAATTTTCCTGTGAAACTCATCCAATTGAACTAAAATCAAATAATGAGAATATGAGGGAAATACTGCTCTCAGCCCACCGATCACCCAATATCCTCAGTAGAGAAGCGACTAAAAGCTGCCTGCTAAGTTGGTTGATATGCCTTTTATTTAGCTTGATGTTAATTTGCTAAGCACTGTTTTGGTCTATGTGATTGTAGAACATAAAAATGCAGTAGGTGGTTTATAGGAGATGAGAGCAAAAGAATACTCTCTGCTACGAGCTCTACATACAATGCATATTCTCCAAAGGGATGAAATTTCCCTCGAGCTAATGGGTAAACTGCAAAGTGAGGTACACCAGCAGCTTTACGGTTCGCTTTAACCTGCTCCTCCTACCCGTGCTTTGTGGTGGGTGTACAACTGTTGCAAGTAGGTGGCACAGCTGTTTGCGTTGACTGGCTCAGTACCTTTGGGATACAGACAACACAGTTAACGTTGCGAGATGAAAATGGCATCTATACTTTAATAAACTCATTCTATTTCTTTGTGAGAAAGAAGGGGGAGACTGGGGCCGGGGGGAGAGACAAGTTGCCAGCTTGACTATATCTGTATTAGTGGCACTGCTCAAATCACACGGTGGTGGCTAATGCTTGCAAAATCCTGACTAGCATTTGAAAGGGTAACATCAGTTTATTATTGCTGCAGTAGCTGTTAACTTTATGAAGATTTCCTGTGCACCTGCCTGCTACCACATCTTTAACATATATGCATATTTATACAACTTAGGCAACATATGTTTGATGATTTTTGTCATTTATATTTACTACAGTATGGATAGCAATTAAAAAATAACCATGTTCACTGTGATGAATTGGTGAAATTCCTGGAGAAGTAGAAATTACATGAAGAATTTGAAGATAGAGAACAAGGTAAAAGGCATGTAAAAAGCTAGTTTGTCAGTTGGAACATAAAAAAACACAGGCGTGTGACCAATGTGTGTGTATATATAAAACCATAAAAATGACAGGGAAGAATATGCTATTTCATTTAGAGGTAGAACAAGAGAAGAGATAGTATGGAGTGGGATATTTTCCCATTTCATCCACCCTTTACAAAGAAATGTTGAGTTGTGTTGTAGGGGTGATGAAGGAGGATGACATTTTTCTACAGAGACGGTGTCGTCCTGTTCCCCAGTTTTGTGTGTTTTGAATGTAAAATGGATGTATTTTATTGCAGATTCATCTACAAAGGCAAATGGTGTGCTAGGACCTGCATGATGATAAACTCTCATGTCTGATTCATCCTGACAGAAGATCAGGCAGGACTCCTGAGCACTAATTCAGGTGCCAAGACCAGAGGAGGCCCATGGAGAGGAGTTTGGGGAGTGATCCTTACAGGTAGCCAGTTTAGGGGAAACCTCAGGCTCAGGTCTGTATTTGGTGTGTCTGAGTTAAAAATAGAGGAAGATCCAAAGGAGAGGGTAAGTTTTGGATATTAGCCCAAGGAATCTGTGTAGGCACATGCACACAGCACCCACACTGTGTATGAAAGTGAGATAAGCACACGTGATTTCTAGTCAGAATGTAGGTGCCAGCTTTTTAGAGAGAATTTCTTACCATGTGGCATATTATCATATTCGAGACCTGCTCATCTCTGTAAAAAGACAGAGGATAGTGGGCTGTGCAGAAATGGAGTGAGACAGTGGAAACACACGTAGTGGAGCTGTGAAAACTGATATGCGAGTGGAAAGAAACTTAGAAAATTAAAGTTGAGGAGAAAAATGGAGAAGACTAAGAAATCTAGATTTTGTCCTGGAAGTAGTATTTTCCATGTCAGTGTGGTGATTTGCTAGAATAATTGATTCCACTTGTTAGAAAGATGGACTAAATTAGCCTCGGGGTGCCTTTGTTACCCTCCTGTGACACGAAATTAACTGTTGCTGTAGTTTCTCGCAGAGGCCAGAGCAGTCCCGGGTCAGCCTCATTCACACTCTCTGCCGCTGCCCAGAAATGCCCCGGCTGACACTGCTCTGCTCCGAGCGACACAGCATTACCCCCAGTGGTGCCGTTCGAAGTAAACTAAACTGCACAGCAAACGTTTTACCCACTTCAACAAACAGGAACATTTACTCATTTTTCCCTGGCTGTTGCTTACCCCTCTACCAGCAGCTAGTGCATATGAGGCAGCCTCCTGTGCCTCTGGAGCATTCTCTATTGCAGAGCGCTCCTAAAGCAGCGAGCTCGGCTGGCATTCGGACTGTTTTTTATGAGCAGGGTGGCTCAAACCGGCCTCTGAAGAGCACAAGATATGTCACATCACTTGAAACTACATCTCTGGGTGTTTTTTGGCCTGTTTGTCAAGGCAGGTGACGACATCTTTACACACTGATTTTAATTTGTATTAAATACAAAGCTTTGAATGTAAAGCTTTGAGAGTGAGACTGTATCAGCTGCTTAGTGAAATCCATGCTACTTCAACTGGTCTTTTCCTCCCTCAGTATTTCACCACTTATATTAGAGGAAAAAAAAGCCCTGAACAGAATCAGATTTGGGTGTAAAAATAATTGCCTGTGTGCCTTAGGATTGACAACTCATAGCCTAGTGTTTAGCCCAGTGCAGTACAAACCTGCTGATATATTAAACCCCAACCTGGCATTTATAATAGAAATACAGTAAGCCTTTAACTATAACGACACTAGCAGGTGTCACCACAATAAAGATAACAGCCTCCCCATGAACAAATATTAGATTAAAGAGATCAATCAATCTGTATCTTAAATTCCAGACCCAGCATGATCCCTGCCAGTAAAAAAAAAAAAAAAAAAAAATCACTTCTACTTTTCTGTGCATTTTAACAGGTGAAAGACCTCCTGATTGTTCCATTTTTTTTTTGCAATAACTTGAGAAAATTGGTATTTTTCTTTTTCCTTCTGTTACAGACTCTTTATATAAATTATACAGAAAATGTTTATGACCTGAAGACACCAACACTTATTGATTTTAAACCTTGTGGCAGGCTGTGGCAGTTTTCAGGTGAGCAGGTGGTGTGAGTCATGACTCATTACGCTGTCTCCTCCAGGAATGCAAAAAAAACCCTGTTAAAACCTGGGGTAACATCAAGTACTCTATGTTTCTGGGATATGATCAAATTATCTGTGGGAATCGCGCATTCTGCCCTTGTTCTTTTTTTTCTCCTGTTGCTGTTAGCCTGCTCTGCTACCAACAGCACCTTTTCCTCGAAAACTGTGGAAAGTTACTACTTTTATTCTTCATGCTTTAGCATTCTGGGCCATGTATTCAAATGTGCAAAGTGAGTGCTCGCTGCCCTTGAGTCAGGATGATTCAACCCAGCCCAAGCACAGGCTGCAGTCACTGTAAGGGCTGATGGGGACACAAGTCCAGTTCTCCTACACACAACTGAATGCCATTTCATTTGCTTTCCCTCTTGATCATCCATACCCATCAACTGCAGTTCCTGAGAAAAGCAAGTAGGCTATGATCTTCTGTGCTGTAGGACCAACATCTTTCCATATTTACTCAGGGAAAGAGATCATGCATGGTTCCTGAAGCACAACCCTGACCTTGATGCGGAACAGCAATAACCCTAGTTTTTACCCACTGAATTGTAGCATTGCTCTCATATTGATTACAATTCAGCATTGTCTCATAGAGGCTGTAATCTGAGGTTTTATACAATAGTTGCACTAAGATTTTGAGATCTGTTGAGTATCAGTAATGGTATCTGATTCTCCTCTCAAATTCACTTGAGTGAAAACTCAGAGGCCTGTTCCTTAGAAAACACAGTGTATAAGAAGTATAAAAGATAAAAAAATCCACTGGTGTCTTTCATGATGAAAGAGTAGTGAGGGAACATTCTAGAACCCCTGGTCTGCAAGGTCCTTGATAGGTGCTCTTATCCTAATGCAGAGCACCTGTTGAATAATTAAATAATAAATAAATAATAAATAATTAAATTTGGTCTGTTTTGAATGTGTTCTGAACTGCATAAGGAGAGCTTTTGCACTGAATAGTGTCCACATAAAATAAACATGGGTTTATTTTGTATTTTACTACATACTCCCTGCTTTATTTTTCAGTAGTACACATATGGAAAAGATACATATAAAGTAGATCTCTCTAAGAAAATTAAGTTACTTGATCCTTGAAATGTTTAGGTCGAGCTCTTTGAAATACATTTTATAAAGTAAAACAAGGTGTTTTCTTTTGGAAACCCAAAGTAGAAGCCTGTACAGCTTCCAAGCCATGGCAGTCATGCTCTTACAAGGAGTGTGTGTGAGGAGGAGCCTGCTCAGCAATATATTCAATGACCAGTAAGCACACTTGTGTTTTCACCTTTTTTTTTTTTTCCCAAACCACAAAATAAGCTGTGGAATATTTTATTTGAAATAAAATATGTGCAATACTTTGATATCTCCCCTTCAAAAAGAATTCAGGATTAAGTTTCTAATCCTTTAAGTGGACTTAGGCCATGAGAACTATAAAGGTTTCATAGCAGTCCCAATATTTGCATTTGCAAAACAGCTATCCAACTCCCTTCTCTTTATGTTTTTCCATGTCAAGCCAACTTTCAGTTTGATCAAATGATGCAGTCATATCATATTTTAAAAGCCCCAGAAAGTTTATTTAGTGGAATACCAGTTTCGTGATGATGGATGATGACTGCCAGGCATGTCTGTGAAGACCCCGCTTCAAGGCCATTACAATAGAAGATGAGGATGGGGAAAGCAATTTCAGTGTGGCTCTATGAAGACCCTATCACCAGACCATTACAGACTAATTGAAGAGCAAGAACATGCAGAACCCCGCCTCTGGTGGCACAGTTACAATATGATATTAGTATGGGAAAATAATTCTAATGCCAGACATCAGAATTTTTTCCCCTTATTAATAATAGAGAGCAATATTTTATATTTCCTTGTTCACATAGTCCCACTGAACAGGAATGGGACTCCTTGCTGTGTGCCAACAGACCTGATATTTTATGAAGCTGTGGGCAGAGGTGCAGAGGTCAAAGGCCACTTTATGTGAAAGGATGAGATACTGCAGAGAACTGCAGGCTGTTTCATCTCCAAACCTGCATATTCCACTAAATTTTATGATTTTAAAGTTCAAAGGAGGAAAAAAGTAAGCATAGCTACAATTTATCAGTGTTTTAACGAGAACAGCCCAGTACTGCATCTCAAAAATTTCCAAAGTTAACCACAAAATTCTATAAAATCTGCCGTAATTCAAAGCTCAGTCCTATGTGTCCATGTATTGCTGTACTTTTTGTATTTCCTAAGGAGCTCTCTGTCAAGACAAATCATATATCAGGAGTGACCTAGGCCAGTTGCATAAATATGACCTGGCCATATATTCAAAGCCATTTAGGTGTAAAAGAATGCAGATGGTTACCCATTGCAGATTTGGCCCACTGAAACAGTGTGAAATATATTGCAGGAGCTTATTGTGTTTTGGTGTTGGGGCATCCTGAGTAGCAAGTGATTACATATCTACTAGGGTCTTGTTATTTTTTAATGGAAATGTTTTATACTTAGTTTCATAATACAGGTCTAGTCCCTCTATTGTTCTAAACCAAGCTTCAATGATTTCAGAATAATTTTATTAGCAAAACTACTAATTTTTTTTCCCAAATACTTACCTAACTGCTTTAAAATTTGTAAAGATTGTGCAATGTATAGTATTTAATCTACGTGCTTTATATTCTTTTATTCTATCTTTTGAAGAAATCCCATTTCCAGGAACAACACTGTAAATCTAGTGGCAAACTCCACTGACTACCATTGGGAGTCTGACACAGTTTAATCATACCATTTTTAACAGCTTGCTTCTTACTGACTTCATGTTTTTGATTTGACAGTCTTTTAAGTAATGGAGTTTTCAATTATTCTTTGCTTTTGCCTGCTTCTATTTTGTTTATTTTCCTTACTGAAGAGCATGGAGAAAACTATTTCAAAAGTTTCAAATAATTCAGGTCCTTGAGCACTCAAATAATTTTGCCATCCTTTTCTTCTACCTTTTCTTCATATTTTCCTTTTCTACCTTTCAAGTTTCTGTAATACCCTTTTCATTGTTGTACCCATTATTCTGAATGTGGCCTCCTGATCAGCTGCTTATGATCTGTTTGCACAGCTAATGATTGTTTCTCTCTTCAACTGCTGGCTCAGTGTTTTATCTGCCACGAATTTAGTGGACGTCTTCTTTGAACACTCTAATCTGAGAACTGCATCTCTTGTCTTTGTGTTGGACAAAAAGTTTCAGAAGCTATGACATTTTTCACCACTTCTACTAGTCCGGAAATTAATGGTAAAAATCACATTGCCTCCAAACGATAAAAGCAATAGATGGCAACGTAAAGCCATAGAGTTATAAAGAATGAAAAGGATTATGAAGGTGGGTTTATTGGAGAATGGAATCATCCCCCTTCTGGTAAGACTTAAAAGTCTCCCTGTTGCTTTCTTTATTGAAAAATCACTGCCCTTGTAGCTCCCAAGAAGAGTCACCATTACAGAGCAATGTGGTACTTCTGTGTACACTTTCATTCACCCCATTCCAGAAAGTGTTTATCTTTTGCTGTAGGCATTAAACATTAATAACATGTTCTCGCACAAGGGAGAGATGAATTGACATTTTCAGATACAGAATTGTATCCTAAAAGTCTGCATAGTGTCAGCTCTGCTTATGCTTTACTTGCTTCAATTTTTTTCTGTGCTTTTGTTTTATTGCTGTTACTTTCTAGTGCAAGGAAATGTTTTTTAGAAAAATCTTTTTAGTGCCTAAAAATGCTGTGGAACTGCTGATTCTGAGACAAAAAAAAAATCTCATGTTCCTGTAATAAGGATTACAAAAGTTTTGGTAGTTCAAATTCCTCAATGTTCAGAAAGCATCTTAAACATAATTTGGAGGAATACAATAAGACCTCCATGTAGCGGTCCTCTTGAACTTACAGCTTTTCATCACCCTACAAGACCTTAAACAAAGATATCAGTTCTCATTTCTTATGTTTTAGTTTTAGGGCTGAGCATTTTGCTGAAATGAAATTCATTTTAATTTAAAGAACTCCCTTAATTTAAATGCCTCAGCAGTGTCTCAGCAGGAACCAAGGATCTGGGTCGGATTGGAAGCACTGGGAAACAAAATCTAGAGAAAGCTTGGGGCTTGTACACTGTTTTTTTTCCCTCTTGCTTTTCACGTTATTGAAAATGTGGGTAGTCTTACCCTGCCTACCAGCCTTGTTTAGTACATAACAACAGAAAGAGAAAATGAGTGCATATTTGAAATAGCGGATTGTTTAGGGAAAACATAATAATCTCTTTTCTAAGTGTCAGCCATTTCTCTCCTTGCTGACTTCCAAACAACCATGTTGTTGTGGCATTATCCGCTATTTAGAAATATTGTTTCCAGATGCAAATATTGAGAAGTAACAAAAATATCTTCTAATTGATGGCATTATTACTAATACAGTTCATAATTTGAATTTAGATGTGGCTCTGTGGCTTCCTATTACCCTTGAGAGCTTTTGGGCCAAATAGCTGCTGTGCCTTTGGCCCAGCTCAGACCCTAGCTTTGACTGCTGTGGCGCTAAACTGATTTACAATAGCTGATGATTTGGTCTGCTGTTCTTGCTTCAAGTAAGCTCTGTCCCTTGGGGCTTGACTTGTGGTGCCATAGAGCTCCCTCAAATGTCACTGACTTGCTGGAAAGCTGAAGTCACTCAGTATTTTGCACAGACCTGTCTCTGGTCCTTGTCCTCTCTATGTCAAATTTGCTTTCTGTGTCTAATTCTCTCTAATTAGGCTTTCTTTCACTAATATTTAAGCATTTTAGTCTTACTTGACAAAGCAATCTGTAGTAGTAGCAAACACATTTGAGAACATGTTTTTAAATTTTTGAATTACATTATATGTATAGTTTAGCATCATTGTTTTCTATATTTTTATATACATCCATTATATATCTATATCTACTTAAAATTCAATAAAATTTATTCTGAGAAGGATAGAGCCAGATGTTAAGTTAAACCAAAAAAAAAAAATCAAATAAAGATTTAATTAGCAGAGGAAAAAAAAAAATCAGGGAAAATAACCTTCTGGAAAATAGCAAAATCAGTAGAAGTGTAACAGCATTCTAATATGTTAGTATACTACCATCTTATATTTATATTTCAGATATGCTTTTATAGCCAGCAACAAAAACCTTGTGTGCTGCAATTAGCATCTTTTCTGTAGTGAATTGTCATGTTCTAGCACTACTAATGAACATGGAGAAGGTGTACCTGCTGTAAACCATTGCTGAGGAAATAAAAAGCACCTCTTAGAATTACTACTGGTTCATTTTTTCCTCTCCTTTTTTCTCTCCCCCCTTATTTCTTCCTTTATTTCTTTTTATTTTTTTCTTTCTTTCTTTGGGAAAAGCCTCTATTATTACCTGTGGTAGGCTCTGTACACTAGCATGCTATTTTGTTGATTGCACTGCCCTCAGACACTGCACATTTGAATCCCATTTGTAGCAGAGCTGCCAGTGCTGGGATTCAAAGTCAGAGCCTCTTAGGGTTACAGCCCTGCTGCTGCTGCTGCTGCTGCCTGAGTGGAAGCGTCTATACCACTGGCATCAGAGACAGGGCTGATAAAGAGACAAGGTGATCTAAAGAGAGCACACATGGAATTTTCCCCCTTTTTCGTTTTTCTTACCAGAAAGATGAAGGAGATGAGAGTAGGTTGATATTTGATGAATTGGTTTTATTCAGAGGAGTGCTATCATTTTTATGTCCTTTTTGAAAATGCACCCACAGTGTCTGAATTCCCGTTAACGCAAAGTTCAGATAAAGCTGATGAAAAGCAGCTGCCATCTTGATAGTTGCCATGGCAGATGGCATCAGCCTTTATGCTTTTATCAGTATTAGTATCAGAACACACTCTGTGTTCCAAGCTGAGATAAAAATCATTGAAGCTGTACCTGGAATAGGCAGATCAACACTGCAGGTCCCACACAGTTTTGAATCTTTTCAGAACAGTCTGCATAAAAGCTAGAGACAACACATTCTTGTTATTCATTAGTTCAGCAATGCTGATGGTATTTTGTAAACTTCACAGATGAAGCAGCCTTTCTAAAGAGCTGCTGCCTCCCTTCCTTCTTCCCTCCCACCCTCAGGAATGCTGAGGCTTTGAAAAGGAAAGCTACACACTGACATAGTCACACAGAAACACAGATGCGGAAAGTGAGTGGACGGTGAGTGGACAGTGAACAAAACAGTGACATTCCTTCTTTATTAACCTCCAGTATGTTGCAATAAAACCATTTTGCACTAAAACACATTATTCTGCTGTGAATAACGGCGTTAAGAATAGGTGTGTAGCAAGGGAAATGACGATTACTGCTGGGTTGGGAAGGTGCAGGGGCAGGGGACTTCTGCGGGTTTGTTACACTGACATTGTGGACCTTGCCCGAGATGTCTCCCCCACTGTGCTTGCTGCTGGTTCACAGTGACATGTGCAGTGCCATCGCTCTGGAGCCCCACGCTGACCTGCTAGTCCTGATGCCTCTCCAAGGGCCTGCACGGAGCTTCTTTTTCTGGCACCACCTTGTGATAAGTGCCCATCAGGAGAAGTGACTTACACACTGTGAAAGCTTCAGCGCTAGTTCTTTATTGCAGGTTTCAAATTGTATTGACAAATCTCCCCGTCCCCTTTCCCCCTCTCCCCCTCCCCAGCTCCCCTTATAGCTATGCATATAGTTATTTTTGGTAACATTGTTGCTTGATAAATAGAGGGGTTGTGAGATCTCAAGTTATTATGCAAGTGTTAGCGACACAGGCTGGTAAACCATTTGGCTGTTGCATCGGTGCTGAAATGAATAATAGCAAATGGGAGGAGGGCATGTGAGTTATTTTAAATGACACATATATATTTAAATATAGCCTTAAAATAATGTTAAAGGTTTAGAACCATTACAGGCTCTTGTGCCAACTTGCAAACTCTTCCAGAACTGATTTTAAAATTTGCTATTCTTTCTCTGATGGTTGACAGGGAGATAAGGAGGACCTTTCTGGGTCACCTCTGGGGAGGTGGTAGAAGTGGGTCCTCTGTGTATCTTTGCATAGGGGCCTCCCATTTTCCCACCGACATCTAAGTATACATTTCGCTCAAACTGTTTGGAGTAGAAATATGGAGTCAGTGCCATAACTTAAATAGAAATTTCTGTGTGACTCTGCACGGTCTTACAGCACTGCGCTTAATGAGGTCACCAGTAGAAATGGGCTAATTCTGCTCTGAGTTTGAGAAGCTTTTTTTGTTTCCATTCTGGGGTAAGTCTTGGAAAAAATCTAGGTCCAGTAGAAGCTTTGGATTTCAAATGCCCATGGATGGGGCTATTCTAATTCAAAGTTGTATACCTAAATGAATATTTAAAGTAGAACTAGTTTCATGGATTTAGAATAAAAGGAAACCTGCCATGGAACAAAAGCTTTAGCGTCGTCAAAACAGTGTGTAAAGAAGCTGCCTTTTTATTTTAAATTTAATTCTAAATGGAAAAAAAGGTGTTCAGTGGCTGTTCAGTTCACCATTCCCCCAGGACCAAACAGAAGGATCTACTATTGAGACCTGGAGGATCTGGAGGAAGGATAAAATCTGGAGGATCAGTCTGGAGGAAGGGTAAAATATAATCAGATTTACAATTTACTTGAACTGGGCCCTCACTGTACTATAAAATAGAAAGGACTGATCATCCAGGAGCCTGATCCAAAACCTTTGAAAGGAATGACAATCTTCACACTGAGTTAAGTGATTTTTCAGGGAGTCTCTGTGAACACTACAAGGAATAATAGGTGAATGTAACACAATGTAGGAGCATCAAATAACAGGAAAATTATTATCATTAGCATAGTAGATACAAGTCAGCACACAAAATCTGCTGTTAGGTTCTTTGTCAGGATCACAGCATAGGTAAGTTTGAGGACAAGAGCTGAAGGAATGTGAAATAATGGTTGTGTAAACTTTGTGGAAAACCACTCTGAAGCATAAGGGGCAGTCTTTTAAATAGCATAAAAGTACTTGCAGGAAACTTTGGTTGAGGAGGAATGGGAGCTGCCATCACTGGCACTGAGCTGATGCAGAAGAAAAGATGATCTGTGCAGGATCCATAACCATGAAGGGCCTTAAAATTGTAATAGTTGGGTTTGCTGTGGTAAAAAAGGGGTAGTTGATGGGATGAAGACAGGTAGGAGTAAGCTTGAAGTAAGAGCCAGAAACAAGTAGCAAATTTTATTTGTTTTTAAAATGCAGCTGGGAACAAATGGGGCAAATGGTCTTGATTCAGATCAAAAAGCAGGAACTGGGAGAGACATGACTGTGTTGCAGCCTGGGCCATGTGAGCAGCTGTGGGAATGTATTCAAGCTGAACCTCTAAATCTCATCCATTCATTATTAGGTTAGGATTCACACAACACAATTCCAAGTAGCTTGGAATTAAAATGGAAATTATCTTTAATTCTTCAGACTCTGGTGTTTTTTTCTGTTCTGCTTCCTTAACTTCTAAATAGGTAGCTAAAATCACAAGCATTATAGACTATTGCTTTGGCTCAAGAGGGCTAAGTCTGAAAATTATTGGTTTTGTTCAGCTGTTAGAGAGCTGCCTACACAACAAATAGTCAGATACATAATGAGAAATATCTCAGAGACTTTTCTTACAGACACTGAGTACCTAAATTAACTAATGTTTCAAAATGTTTCATGTGCCTTAGTGCATTGAAAGAACATTCTTAGGAAAAGTTTGAATATTGGTCCTATACTTGTATGCTTGATTTTCTTCTTAATTTAATTTTTTCTAATCTTATTTAAAAACCTTGAAGGTGTTACTTTCAAAGGAAAATCAAAAATTCACCTCTTAAGCTGAAATGCTGTACTGTATTTATGATATGCTGATTGGATTCCCCATGCTCCAAGCACTTATATTTCTACTGTATAAATACTAGTAGAAAACAACAAAACAACCTGAATACCTAAAATGGCTGCCACATGCCAGTGAGGGACATTTTACATCAGCTGTGACTATTTAAATTCAGCTTCAAGTATCGGATTATACTTTTTAAAAAAAATTAAAGCATTTACTTAGATTCCTAAAAGGTTCTAATGCTCGAGAATGTATGTAGACTGTTCCCTATTAGTTTGGTGTGAAGTTGACATTTAAGCAGTGCGAAAATATTATGGAAAAGGATTTTTGCTTTTGA